>NW_026057588.1:13498235-13600757 GCF_023721935.1 Panthera uncia
CCCCCCCCCCGCCACGGGAGCAGGGAGGGAAAGAGAGAGAATCCCAAGCAGGTTCCCCACTGAGCCTGACTCAGGGCTCAATTTCACAACTGTTGAGATCATGACCTGAACTGAAATCAACTATCAGATGCCGAACTGACTTGAGTCACCCAAGCGCCTCTCCAAGCCCAAGTCTTAACCACAGCCTACTACTATGGTGGGGACTGGAGAGACCATTTTATCGCCAGCCCAGCCCCACCTGCCCTTGGCACGTGACCAGCCTGGGGCTAGGAGCAGAGAATTCAGGGAGGGCCACACAGACCCCTCTATCCCGCAGACACCCAGCATAACCACCCATACATGCAGACTCAGGGAACCCTGTCCTCCACCCCAGTTCTCACCGTGATGGCGTGTTAGGGTTGTTGGGGTCCCAAGCACCACTCTGAGCAGGAGTGCGGCTGCCGTCATGCAAAGGTGTCTGGGAACCGTAATGCGGGGTACGGCTGCCTGAAATGGGAGAGTAGGAGAGGTGTGTCTGTCTGTCAGCTCTGTCCTGTCAGCTCTGTCCTATCTGCAGCTCCCCCACATCGCCCCTCATCCCTGTCCCCTGGGCACACTCACCATCCTGGAGAGGTGTCTGAGAGCCATACATGGGTGTGCGGGAGCCAGAGCCATACATGGGCGTCTGGGAGCCATACATGGGTGTCCGCCCATAGGTTGAGGTCATGCCACCTGGGCGCCGTGAGCCCCTGTGGACGCAGAGAACTAGACGGGTGAGAAGGACCCTCTCACCACCCAACAACCCCCCTCCTGCCCCAGCCCAGCCCGTACACCGTAGTGAGCCGCTGACGGTCCACAGAGATGGTCTGGCAGGTGGAGTGCAGCTCCACGCGGGCCGTGGACTCCGTGGCATCCTTCACCACACCGATGTAGCCTGGTGAGGAGGCAGGAGGTCAGGCTGGGTAGGGTTCTCTACCATGCCCCTCCCCAGGCCTCCAAATGGCCTCAAAGCTCACCTTTGTAGGGCCCTTGGGAGATGCGCACAGTCTGGCCTATGAGTTCGTTGTCTCTCCGCCCTCGGCCCCTGCTCATGCCGCCGCTGCCGCCACCGGGGCTGCCAAAGCCACCACGCTGACCTGGGGAGAAAGGAGAAGATCACCAGTCCCCAGGGCCATGCCCTCCCCTCCCATGCTGCGTCCACAGACAGAGCAACCTCAAGCCCCTTCTTCACCTGCTTGACTCCCCCACACACCCACACTGGTTTAGAAGCTTCCTCTGGGTGGCCTGCACCAGAGCTCGGGCACAGCTGTGACCACTGCCGGCTGCCACCAGGAGCAGTGACGGGGGAGGGTCCTGGTCTTCATGGGCTCGGAGCCCCATCAGGGGCCAGGCCAGCCGAGCAGGCACTCAGGAAGTATGGGCTGAATAACCTCCCTCCTCCATCCCCCAGACACATCCCCGCCCAACTTCCCCTCACCTCCAGCGCTGGGGTGCATGGGGCTGCTGATCCGGGGACTCATAGGGGCAAAGCCACCCACTGTGAAGTTGGTCACATCTCGGGGCTAGGAAAGGGACAGGATGTCAATCAGCAGGCAGGGCCTGGAGGACCGGCTCCTGGCCCCCATGCCACTGCCTGCCTCCATTTGGGAACAGTTCCTGCCTGAACTGGCCTAGCAGCTATCCCTCTCTCCTTCTGGTGACAATGCCTCCACTTCCCTTTGAGAAAACTGTCACCCCAACACCACTGTGGGCCTGTCAATCAAGAGGCCTGGTCCTCTCCTGGCCAGGACTTTATAACCCTGCATAGCTGGGAGAATTCATCACCCCACCTTCAGGACCATAAGGAAATCACCTCCTGGTCCCAGCTACCCAGATCCTGGGCCCGATTTCCCTTCTGATACGTGGTTCTATACAGCTTTCCTACAAGTCCTAGGACCTCTGCGTCTGCTGTTCCCTTGAGCTAGTCACAGAGCTCTGCGTTCCTTCATTCAGGTCTCTGCTCATGTGTCACCTCAAGGAAACCTTTCCTTAACCTTCTCCATCTAAATCAGCAGCTCCCATTATTCTCTATTTCCCAGTCCTGTTTTACTTTTTTTTCGTAGTGCCTTTTCTCATAGTGTCACTTCACACTGTGCTGTGTTTATCTGTCTGTCTTCTAGCAGCTCTAGGACAGAAATTTGCATCTTGCTCGCTGTCGTACCTCCAGTGTCAGAGACCCAACAGGTGCACAATAAAACCAAGTGGGTGAATGATTTGGTGAAAAGCTCTGAATCCCAATAAACTCTGGCAAGGACCCGACACTGACATCCGCCATCCTAATCCTCCACGAGCCCACTGTTGGCGCTCCCAGGGCCAGGGAAGGCCGGGGAGCTGAGCCAGGGCGCCACCACACCCACCTCACCTTCGAGCCCCCCGCCAGGACGAGGTGGCGGGTCTTGCAGACAAACATGCCCCCATTCTCCACCAGTTTCTTGCAATGCAGGAAGGCGAAGCTGCGGAAGAGATGGCGAATTTCGCCCTCCCGGCCCTGGATGAGGAAAGGATGATCACTCTTGTGGCCAGGCCGCACCCCGGCAATTTCAGGCGTGGCCGATGGGCAGGAGCTTATACTCACTGAGTGGGGGCCGTCAATGACCTTCACGATGTCTTTCACGTGGATGTTATTCTGTTCTGAGTCCAGGGCCACGGCAAAGCGGTTGTCCTTCTTCCGGGTCACAGCCTGGTGCCTGACAGTCACCACCTTCCCATACATGTTCAGTACCTATGGAGGGAGGGGAGGGATGCTGAGGGGTGAGAGTAGAAAGGGGTGACGTGGAGCAGGACTTTCCTAAAGTGGGACGATCCTTCCTTGTGGGAGGTTGTCCCAAGTTCTGCAGGAAGTCTAGATTCCCCGGCCCCGGGGCACACAGTCTCAGGGCACCACCCTGTAGGCACTGGATCAAACAAAAATGTTCCCAATCATTCCAAAACACCCTTCAGGAGGAGACTCCATCCTGACTGAGGAACCTGAGGAATGGGTAGAGTAGATATTAACATAATAGCTGATGTCTACCCATCATTCTGTGCCAGGCTCCATGCTAAATTCTTCACACAAGATTTCACTGAAGCCTCAAAACTTCCCTCTGAGATGAATGCTGTCATGATTCCCATTTTACACAAAGGGAATCTCAGGCCCAGAGAGGGCAAGTCACTAGCCCAGGGTCACACGGCATGGAATAACAGGGCCAAGATATAATTCCAGAGTCCAGGGTCCTAAGCATTAGGCTCTGACTCTCCCATCACCAGGTAGGGGTGAAGGCGAGGAGGGCACCCGCCACACCCAGCCCCTGAGCAAGCACCTGGGTCTACATATTTGATCTCAGGGCTTCAATCACAATTATTACAGTAGATGCTACCATTATCTCCATCTTAGAGGATACAAAATAGGCACAGAGAGGGTAAACAATAGGTCACTTGTCCAACACCACACAGCCAACCATGGCTCACAGAGCCAGATCTGCCACCCAGAGCAGTCTGGGTTCTTAGCCACCTCCCAGGATGAGGAGCTCGAGGGAGAGCAAGACCCCTACACGGAAGCCCCGCCACACACACACCTGGAAGGTCTCCCGCTCCAGCCGCACGATGACACCCACGGTCTGGGGGTCTAGCTGCACCAGCTCCCCCCATTCATGCTGGCCCCCCACATCCACACCCGATGCCGTCTCTGAGCAGAGCTGCAGGTCCCGGGGGAGCACCTTCAGCTGTGGGAAATGGAAAGCGGGTGAAGCAGGGTCCTGGTGGCTCATCGGCCTGGGTCTCTGTTCTGGCATGCTCCCCCCCCCCCCCCCCCCCCCACCTACCTCATGCATGGTGAGGTCAGAGAACAGAATAACAAAGTTCTCCTCCACTCGCACAATGAGGCCTGTGTCACCCTCAAATCGGCCAGCAATCACCTTCACGTGGTCCCCCATCTTAAAGTACTTCCGAAGTTCCTGGGCCGGGAACTCCAACATGTCCTGGGGATTGGGTGTGGGGACACTGAGCACGGGAAGGGAAGCCACCACAACCCACCTGCTTCCCCATCTCCAGAAGCCACTCACGTCCTCAGAAAAGACTCCTGCCAAAACCCACCCAGGCTCACACCACCCAACCACAGATCCTTTAGGCCACCTGCCCTGGAGACAGCTGACCTCAGACTCAAGGTATTAGTCAGGATACCCCTTTACTCCACACACACAAAGCCTGTCCCCAAGACGTAGAATGCCAGACTAGACACTCTTCCTCAGACCTAGCTGGAGACAGCCTCACCCCAGACACATCATGGTAGCCTGGACAAACCCTCAGACAGACGTACACGCCCTTAAAGCAAACGAAAACCAGGTAGCCATCTTAGATTATCCACAAGTATGGGCAGTACGGTACCCACCTTGAGGTCCTCGTGCTTGGGCATGATGGTGATCTTGTTGCCATCCACGCTGAGGATCTTGCCCTGCAGGTTGATGAGCTCGCCCTCACACACCTCCACATTGTCCCCAGGCTGGAAGTTGTGTTCCCGCTCCTTCCCTACAGGGACAGATGCAGGGCTGACTTGGGAGCTGCCTGCCAAGAGCCACCCCCTCTTCTTTGGGCTGAGTTACTGACAGGGACCAAATACCTGTGCTCTCAGTCACCACCTCAAGGTCAATGCCCTCCGGCTGGTCCTCAAACTTCTCCAGCTCAGAGAGTGTGGGCTTCACACCCTCCGTGATCTGAGACAAGGAGAGAGGAGAAAGGTCAGTGTCACAGCCCAGCTCAACGGGCTGGAGAGGTAGAGTGACTGCCCTGGGGATACTCCTGATTTGGAAGGCACTCCAGCACAGATCCAGATAACCCACCACTCTGGGGCCTGGACTGAAGGAGGGAGAGAAAGCTTGCCCTCCCTGCTCCCCACCGTCATAAGCAAGAGGCCCTCCAGGACCCTCACCACAGCAGACATGGCAAAGCTCTTGAACAGAAAGCCCTTCCGGCTGTAACGGTTCCCCTCGAAGATGAGGAAGTCACCATCAGAGGCAACATCGCCGCCCAGGGACCTGGGATTTTGGGGGAAAGAGAAGATTAGAAGGGGGATGAAGAAGAGAGTCTCAGTGAATCTCAGGCTCCTCTGCTGGCGACGGGGGAAGAGGATCACAAGACGACTGACCCGTCCCGTTCCGCCGCGCCCTGCTGGTCAAGCAACCCATCCGAAGCTGAAAGGCTCTTCCCTGCACTCTGCTGCTCTCTCTCCCCTGCTTTATTGTTCGCCACAGCCCACATCACCCTCTGAAAATGAGCCACCGTTTGATCCGTCTCCCTGACCAATGGCAACTCCCAAAGAGCAGTTTTTCACTCACTGCTATGTCCCCTAGAGCAGCGAGCATCTCGCACCCCAGAGGCACACGGTGAACATTAGCTGGACAAAGTGTTGAACCACGCCAAACCTTCACATGCACGGAGGCCTGGTCTGCACCTGCCCTGGCCACACACCTCCACAACTCCTCCCCAAAGCCTAGGACATCACTAATATGACCTATGTTTCCTAGCGAAGTGAGGGAGTGAGGCTCGCATGAGCACATCTCCCAGGTAGAGTGGTCTGAGTCAGGACTCAAATGTGGGGGGTGGTGGGACTCCCAAACCTGTGCCTTAACTCTACTGGCCCTGCCTGTGGGGCAGGAGAACACTCTGTCCCTGCCCACGCTTCTAGAGAGAGGAGGGAAAGCCCACCCCACTCTCAAAAAAGGGAGCATAGGCGAGCAGGCTGAGCTCCCCCTGCCACTCACTCAATCCACTTCTCACTCAAGTGCTGAGTTTGGTGGAGGCCCAAACAAGCTCTACAGGCCGGGTCAGGGCACTCAGTAAAAGGAGGTCCAGTCAAGTGGACAGCAGTGGGATGAGTGGGTCCAATCTAGGCATGTGAAGTATTAGCCAAGTCCTGGGATGCAGTTCAAAAGGAGTTCTGTAATCCCCCTTTAACAGAACTGAAAACAGGCTGGCGGCTCACAGTGGGTTCTAGAACAGGACCAGTGGCAAAGGGTCACTGCACCTCTTGTTTCTCCCCCTCCTCTCCTGCCTTTCCCATCAGGAGCCCTCTGGCTAGCCCTGAAATGCTGGGGTTACTGGGCAGAGCTCCAGAGCTCCCTCCAGCTGGGGAGGGTGAGGGACACATCCTAATGGGAAGGGCTCTGTACTCCCACCTCAGGTGCCCAGGCACCAGAAGATCAGTGAAAGAGACCTTGTAAGGCCTGACATGTCGAGAACTCCCATTTCAGCGTGTGATACCACTAATCACACTTACTAGGAGTCAAGTGCTATTCTAGGTCCACACGCTTATTAAGTCATTTGATTCTCCCTACAGTCCCAGCAGGCAGGTGTTGTTCTTTACAGCACAGGAAACAGAGGTCCAGGGATGTTAAGTAACTTGGCTGAGGCACTGCTGGCAGGCTAACCACTCATAAAGTAGACCATGGGTGGGTCGGGGGACCCACTCCTATGGGGGGAACCTGCAGAAGGCACTCTACATCACAGCTGTGGGGACCCAGCCCAGCCAGTCCCCAAGGACATGCACCTGATCTTCTCAGCATCAAACAGCCTCTGTGGAGGTCGCTTAAACTTCTTCCTTTTGGCAAACCAGTCTTTCTGTGGAGGAAAGGTGGCACGGGTGGGAAGGGTGAAGGAGGAGGGCCCAGCTACCCGCAAGGATCAAAGGATCAGGCATCCGCCCACCCGTGAGTAGCGGCGTGCCCCCTCGTACCAAGCTCATACGGGCCTTGATGCGGTCATAGTCGATGCGTGGGATCATCTTCAAGGAGATGGTGTTTTGGCTGGGCTCCACATAATCCACCTGAGGAGATGGGGGTGGTCAGGAGGGCCCTGGCCCTCCCTCTCTAACCCCAGACACAGGAAGGGCATGGAGGTGGCAGGGACAGGGGGTGATGGGAAAGAAATCACACTGATGACAATCCCCCAAGTTCTCTCTGTCCTGTTTCCCCTCAACCCCGAAGCAGACTGTCCATCTCTCCTCGGATGTCTAAAAGGCCCCTCAAACCTAGTGCAACCACAACTAACCTTAGTCACCCCCCCACACCTGCTCCCTGCCAGCCTTCTCCTACTCCATTATTCCTTCTGGTCTGGCACACGAACTGGCAATTGTTCTGGACTCCCTCCCTACTCTTCCGCCCATCTCCAGTGTGTTAGCAACTCCCATGGGCTCTGCCTTCTAAACCCCTCGTCCCCCCTCTGACCTCGTCCCCCTCCTCTCTCCTACAACCCTGGGCAACCCAGGACTATGGTGGCACAGTCCCCTCGCTGGTCTCTGTAGCCCCATCTGGTCCAGTCTGGGGTTTGGCAGCCAGGTCCTTCTTTGTTGTGGGGGGCTGTCCCCTACACTGTAGGGTGCTAGCAGCATCCCCGGCCTCTATCCACTAGATGCTAGAGCAACTCCCCGCTCAGTTGACAGAACCAAGAAAAGGGACCACACTGTCCCTGCTTGAGAACGAGGAGTCTATCCTCGATGAAGCTCCCAGAGTAATCCTATTAAAATCCACATCACACTGTGTCCCTCCACCTCACTCCGGAAGAAGCCAAAGCCTTACGACAGGCCACAGGTGCAGTCCCCTCCCTAAGCCCACTCCCGGCCACTCTCACCCTCACACACTCTGCTTCAGCCGGGGCAGCCCTGTTCACATGCTGTTCCTTCCGCTGCAACACTCTTCCCTAAGATTTCCACAAAGCCCCCTCGCTCACCGCCTTCAGATCTTTACTGTGTTTTGAACTCTCACAGGAGATGCTCATCCATTCCCCTGGATGTGGGCTCCCAACAAAATCTAGGCTCTGCATCACCTAATCTGCCCTCTGCACTAGGAAAGGGCTGGGAATGACAAAAGGAAAAGGGAGGAGGACAGAACAGGGGAGCAGGGGCGTGAACACAGGCCCTGGCCCCTCAGCCACCCTGCCATATCCCCACCCCCGGCACCTGGGCGATGTCGTCCTTATAGATGCCCCTCTTGAGGCGGACCCAGGACTTCGGCTTCAGGTTGGCCACCTCCTTTACGACTTTGAGCACATCTGTCATTTCCTTGATGGGCACCATCTGCTGGTTCCAGTAGCCAAGCCGCAGGTTGCCCACGCCCTCGATGGCCTGCTTCACGTGCGTCTGCTTATAGGCCTCCACGTAGATGTAGCCCTTCACGTGCTCTGGTGCCACCACTGACTTAATCTGCAGGGGCTGTGGGGCCACGCCAGCAGAGGGAAACAGTGAGACGCGACTGCAACTAATGGCAATGGCCGCCACTACAGTGCTCTCTCTTCTAGGAATTCATCCCCCAGTGTGTGCAACGACCCCAGGGATAAGGATGTCCACTGCAGGGTTATTGATTACAGCAAAAAACAAGACTGCAAATTTGTAAATGCCCCCAAAAGGGATTTGTTGTGTCACAAATGTTCTGTGAAATATAGTGTACCGCTTAAAAAGGAATGAATCTCTATGTAGTGACACAGACAGGTAGCCAACACGCACTATGTGTAAAAAGCAACAAGAGTGAAGAGAAATGGAACAATGACACTAAAAGCAAACAGAACGCGCTTTAAGACAAAACCTGTCACTGGAGACAAACAAGGGCATCCTAGAATGCTAAAAGGGTCAATCATTCAAGATGTCAGAATTACAGACATACATGAATGTAACAACAGAACCTCAAGGTACACGAGGCAAAACCCAACAGAAGAAACTAGAAAAGGAAAGAAAACTACACACAAAACAAGCAGAAGGAAAGAAATAATAAAGATCAGAATGGAAACAAGTAAAAGAGGGAGAATAGAGAAGTCCATCAAAACAAAAGCTCGTTCTTTGAAAAGATTAACAAATTTGACAAACCTATAGCTAGACTGACCCAGAAAAAGACAAAAGACTCAAGTTGCTAAAGACTCAAAAAGAAAGGACATTGCTACCAATCTTACAGGGTTACAAAACAATACTACAAATAAGTGCACACCGACAGATAAGATCACCTCAAAGAAATGAACATTTCCCGTAGAAAAACAGAAACTACCAAAACTGACTCAAAAAGAAATACAACACCTGAATGGACCTACAAGAAGATATTGAATTAGTAATGGAAAAATACCCGCCCCCCCCCCCACACACACAGTGTCAGGACTAGACAGTCTCACTGGTGAATTCTACCCAACATCTTACACCCAGCACGGAGCCCAACATGGGGCTTGAACTCACAACCCTGAAATCAAGACCTGAGTTGATGCTTAACTGACTGAACCACCCAGGCACCTCACTATCCAACATTTTAGCAACACTGATCCTTCACAAACTCTTTTTAGAAGAGGAGGTAACATTTTCCATCTCATTCTGTAGATCCAGTATTAACCTGACACTAAAAACAGACATCTTTAAGAAACTACAGTTCAATATTGCTTATGAACACAGATGTAAGTACAGTATCTCCAATTAAATAGAACTGGATCCAGCAACATATCGGAAGGATCATACACCATGACCTTGAATTTTATGTTATGTGAGTTATATCTCAGTTAAAAAAAAAAAAAACTACTCATTTGTTTCAGCATTGCCTGTGATACCAAAAAATGGAAACAATCTTGTATTTACTGGGCATGGAAAGATAATTAAGGTCTTGGCAAAAAGCTCACTGCAGAATAACACATGTACGGCATAACGCCATTTTGTTTTAAAAACAGGGCAAAGTTTTCAACGTGCAGACGATGATCTGGAAAGACATAAACCAACAAGAATTCCTTCTGAAAAATGGGACTTAGGAGAAGTCCCATTTGGGAGATTTGGGCTTCTACAATACACATGTACTATTCTGGTCATTAAAAATAATAATCAGTCATAACTCAAGTGATCACCAGAATTTTGCCCAGGACACATGACTGAGGTCTGAGTACACTTGAAATGATTTGCAAATCCAACTGTCCACTTGGGCCCACTGACATACACCCACTGCTTCAGCAGGTACAAGCAATGTACTCAGCCCGACACGGACTATATTAAGTAAGAACATTACCGGCTAGCACAGAGTCAGCCGTAGCCCCATGTTTCATGAATTTTGAGCGTACCTTTCATTGGGTTTGCCCTTGTTCCAAAACTGACAATTATACCTCTGACAATAACTATATTTACTGAACACAAGCTGCAGGCCAAGTCCCAGATGAAAGCTGGACATGTCCAAAGCTACTTAATCCTAGCAATGCTGAGGAGCAAGCAAGGCACCCAGAAAGGGGAAGCAGCCTGAACAAGGTCAGAGGTAGGAAGCAGCAGGGACAGGATTCAAACTCCAGCTGTCTAAAGAAATATCTGTGAACTTAATGTTTATTTTTAAGAGAGACAAACGGGGAGGAGGATCAGAGAGAGGAGACACAGAATCGGAAGCAGGCTCCAGGCTCTGAGCTGTCAGCACAGAGCCTGACGTGGGGCTCAATCTCACGAAATGTGAGATCATGACCTGAGCAGAAGTCAGCCACTTAACCCACTGAGCCTACCCAGGTGCCCCAAGAAAGATCTGTGAACTTAAAGCAGCACCTTCATGCTTTGTGTGTTGTGAGTGAGCCCTGAAGGGACAGGACCAGCCCTGGCATAGTCACTGCTGTATCCTCAGCATCTCCCAGTGCAGAGACCTGACCACGGGAAGGGTTCGGCAGATGTGTGAAAACTGCACGGAAGAAGGAAGGAAGGAAGGAATTCTCCCCCTGACAGGCCTGTCCCCTGACACACTCAGCCACACTGTCCTATCCCAGGACTCCTCCCAAACAGTAAAAGGGGGACAGCTGCCCAACAGGGCTGGTGAACAGGCAAAACTCACTCAGGCAGAAAAGGTTCAGGAAGCTAAAGGCTGGGGTGCCTGGGTGGCTCAGTCGGTTAAGCGTCCAACTTCCACTCAGGTCATGATCACATGGTCTGTGAGTTCAAGCCCTGCTTCAGGCTCTGTGCTGACAGCTCAGAGCCTGGAGCCTGCTTCAGATTCTATGTCTCTTTCTCTCTCTGGGCCCCTCCCCCACTCCCCCCCCCCCCACCATAAACATTATCAAAAAAAAAAAAGATGTTTAAAACAAGCAAAAAAGGAAGCTAAAGGCTGACTTCTGGAGGGCTACAGGGGGCTGCTGAACCCTGTTAGGAATGCAGAAAGAACGAAGACAATACCTCTGTCAGGCACAGAAGAATGCTTCAATCCAGGGAGTGGTTGTTTTCTAGCTAAAGCAGCTCACGTAACGGACAATGCTGTTGACCGTAAGAAGCACCTGGTACCCTTGAACCTATACTGTCCCTCCCTCTGGGCTTTTGCTCTGTTATCTCATTTCCCAGGTGCCTGCCTATCTGACTTACCGTGTCTGTGAACTGGTAGGCAATGAACTTGCGCATCAAGGAAATGGCCGTGGCCCGTTCCTCCCCAATCTGGAAGAGAGACAGACTTCAGATGGAGATGACAAGGTGAAGGATGGACACAGATAAGGGGACAGAAGACAACAGCAATGCAGAGTAATCAGGCAAGAAAGATAAAATGGAAGAGAGAGAGGAACAAAAAAGATGGACAGATACAGAGAAAGAGGAATGGACGGTAAGAAAGACAAAGGTAGGAGACAGTGAATTAAGTGACGGAGGAGTGAGGAGGGGCCAGGGGCCGGGGGATGAAGAAGCAGAGACAGGACTAAGAGACTGGTATGCCAAGGAGACCCAGGACAGAAAGCTGGGAGCTCTCCCTGACGAGGTCATTTCCCCCATTCCCCTGCATCCTGGAGCACACACCTTACATTTGACAGTCCACAGATTTGGATCCCTAGATAGGAGAAGAAAAGGAAACCCTTCAGGGAAATGGCCTCATCACGAAAGACCCGAATCCCCACACCCATCTTTCTTGCTCTCCCTCCACACCCTCTCCTCCTCCATCCCTCCTTCCAGAAGCAGAAGAGGGCAAGCGCCAACATGCCACCTGTTCCCACTATCCACCACTCTGTGTCTGCATAGGCACATCACCCCAATACAAGATTCCCCCATCTCAGCCCGTCCATCCCAACCCCCTTACTTGACTCCCGGAAGCAGCTGCTGCTGAGTGATGTCATCAGAGAGCTCATCAGATCCTCCATACACCCTGGAGAGAGGACAGCAATTGGGAAGGAGGGGTGATGCTCTGTCAGAAGCCTGACCCTTCCCGAGAAGGGACCACGTGCCCCCACCCCATGCCCTTACGTCTCTCCCACAGACGACTTGGCATATTTCTTCATGTAGTACTCGCCCAGTTCTTCCTCTCGCTGGTCCCTGGGGTGTGAAGGGGAAAGTAAACATGAATGAAAGGCTGTGGAGAGGAGGGTGGGCTGACTTGCTCCCAAGTCCCCCCCTGGAAGCCAGTCTCACCCTTTCACCCACCCCCACCCCCCGCCGCTTACCTCCAGAGGTTTTGTAGGCGGCGAGCCCCAGAACGGTCTTCATCCAGGACGACATTATCGATGTTGGAGGCTGCGAAAAAATGAGCAGATGGGGTAAGTAAGGGGAGGTGAAGGGCAAGGGCGTGGAGGAAGTGATGGGGGCTGAGAGGGCCGGAGCTGGGCCCTGGGGCAGGAGATACCTCACTGAGGAACCCCCAACCCTCACCCTCTACTCTGTCCTGCTCAGCATCTTGCTTCTCATGAAGAAGACTTGGGGACAGGGTCCAACAGGTGGGGACATCCAGCCGTTCCCCATCTCACAGCCATTAAGTATGCCCTGAACTCCACCCCCCACCACTTATCCCTGCTGCCACAACGCTCACACGCATACATAAACACACACGCTTCCCCAGGCCGACGGCTGGATACCTGGCCTCAGAACCCCCTGAACTCTGGACCCTATGTGAGTCAGAGCCCCCAGGGCCAGACAGGGGTCAGGGGTGGAAGGAGGGTACTGTGGGCAGGAAGGAGATGTCAGGATATGGGAGGAAGGTCGGGAAATCATAGTTTTCAGATTCTTACCTTCAATCTCTTCTACTTGGAGGAAGAGGAGGTGGTGGTGGTGGTGGTGGTGGTGGTGGTGGGCGAGGGCAGACAAAGTATGAGCCAAATTATAGCAGCGAAATCAACCAATGGGTTGGGGGAAGGGGAAGGGAGGGACACAGGAAGGTTGAAAATCAAAAGTAAAGGCCAGGCACCAGGTGGTTGGGGGAGAAGCCGAAATGTATGAGGCGCACAAAACGGAAAATAACAGGGAAGTGGGGGCACTGGCCCAGGAAGTGGGGGGTTATCTTGGGACAGAGCCCACCCACCCTACAACCCCCATAAGGGATTCCCGGGGGCCCTGGGACCCCAGAGTCCTCTTCCCACAACCCCCACCACCCACAACCCCCACCCCCCAACTCATGGGCCTAAAAGGAAAAGGGTACAGAGCTGGTCTCTCTGGCAACGACAGAAAGAAGCGAGGTGAGGAGGGTGGGAGTTGGGGTGGTGCAGGGCATGGGGGTTGGGGATGGGCTCTCAAGACCCAAGACCCCAAAGTGGGCTTGCAGAGGTGGGGCCCACACACACCTTTCTCTAAAATGTCCTCTGCTCCGTCCTCCCACTGGTCCTCATCCTCATACTCATCGTCCACATCTGCAACAAGAAAGCCACGTGGTCAGGGAGGCAGCTGCAGCAAAGGTGACTTCGCGACAGTGGTTCCCAGGAAACATCTCTGGGGGGACAGGCACTACGAAAATCCACCCTGCAGATCAGGACTCAGGGCTAGACAGGTGAGGCTCTCACCTGCTGCCCTGGAGCTGTTCCGAGCCGCAGGATCGAGTCTCCTCGCTGCAACCTGGCTCTAAAAGCCATCCCTCCCCTAACCCCATCCAGGAGCCCATTTCAAAAATCAGATCAGGGGCGCCTGGCTGGCTCAGTGAGTAGAACACGTAACTCCTGATCTTGGAGTCGTGAGTTCAATCCCCATGCTGGGCGTAAAAATAAAAAATAAACTTGAAAAAAAAAAAATCAGATGGGGTGCTGGGTGGCTCAGTCGGTTAAGCATCCAACTCTTGATTTTGGCTTAGGTCATGATCTCACAGTTCGTGGGTTCGAGCCCCGTGTCAGGCTCTATGCTGGGATTTTCTCTCCCTCTCTTTGTCCTTCCCTCGTACTCACTCGCACACATTCACACACTCTCTCTCTCAAAAGAAAAAAGATCAGATCAAATTAAGCAAGCAGAAAAGTTCCCTCCAAACTATCAAAACCAATATATAGTTTAAACAAATTTTTTTTAACATTTATTTTTGAGAGAGACACACACAGCATGAGCAGGGGAGGGGCAGAGAGAAAGGGAAACACAGAATCCAAAGCAGGCTCCAGGCTCTGAGCTGTCAGCACAGAGCCAGATGTGGGGCCCCAACTCGTGAACAGCGAGATCACCAACTAAGCTGAAGTCAGACACTCAACCAACCGAGACAGCCAGAGCCCCATTAAAGACACAATTCGTGATCTGTTGGTTTTGTTTATTGTTCCCTTCGGTTTATAACACTATTGCTTACCGAGTGTACCGTATGCCCTGCTCTGTTGTGAGTTCTTGCCACAGATTCCTCATTAATCCTCCTGGTGACCCTGAAGGAGGTAACACCACCGTTCTGATTTTACAGTGAGGGCTCTGAGGCCCAGAGAGGTGGCTTCACTGGCCCAGACTCTCAGCTAGTACCTGACAAACAATCTGGCTTCGGGGACCATGCACCTAATCTCTTCACTACATTACATACCCTCTTTTGTATGTAGCCAATGTTACACTAAAAACTGAAAAGTGGTATCTGTACGTGATGAAAAATGCAAAGCGTTCAGAGGATGTATGGGTACAGGTAAGTCTCCCTCCCATTTCTAACCCTAGCTCAGTCCCCTTTACCAATGGCAACTCTATGACCAGTTTCTTGTCTAGAAATAATCTGTACTTAAAGAAGAAATGCATATAACCTCCCCACTACCTGCCCCATTTTTTTTTTTTTTCCAATGCAACTTTTTAGCACACTGTTCTGTACCTTCTGCTTTTTCTAAGCAATGATACTACCTTGGAACTCTTTCATAGCAGCACATGCTTCATTTACTATTATCCGACTATCTGCCTCATAACTCATTTTACCAGGCTATTACCATCAACGGACATTTAGATCACCGAACACTTACAACTGCAAACAGGACTGCAGCAACTATCTTTGGCCTCATATCTTTATGCACCTATTCGAGTTTAACTGTCAGATGAACTCCTAAAAAAGAACTGCTGGATCAAAGGGTCCCTGCATGTTAAATACCAATGGGCCCTGCCACATAGCCTTGCCACAGGCAGTGCCCAATGACACCCCAGAAAACACATGGCTGTCCCCAGCAGTCCACGTCCATGTCACACGGCATGTTATCCATTCTCTTGATCTGGGCACTTCTGCTACCTAAGATCTTTTCTCTAAGAAAGGACTCGCTTCCCTCAGCTGTTAGGAAAAGGGCCAAAGCTCTCCAAGAACAGGAGTGTTCTGAGCATTTCCTGCCCCTCTGCTCCCTGGTTTTCCCTCAGGTAAGAGGGTCCTAAGAAAGGGAGGATGGCATTCCAAGTAGCTCTCCCTTACATGCATGTGGGGAACAGGCACTGTTGAGTATGGCTGGAGGGAGTATCTGGTATGATCTTTTCAGGGGCCAGTATTCGGCCACAGACATCAAAAGGCTTTCAAATCATACACATTCCCTTTGCCCAGTAATATGACCTATACGGATTTGCCACATAAAAAATCTTCAGGGTCCATGTCAGATAAAATACCACATCTTCGGGGCACCTGGGTGGCTCAGTTGGTTAAGCGTCCAACTTTGGCTCAGGTCATGATCTCACGGTTCATGAGTTTGAGCCCCACGTCAGGCTCTGTGCTGATAGCTCAGAGCCCACTTTGGATCCTCTGTCCCCCTCTCTCTGCCCCTCCCCCACTCATCCTTCTTTCTCTCTCTCCCTCAAAATAAAAAAACTTAAAAATATTACATCTTCATTTTCACTAATGTCTAACTGAAATTTAGTATTTACATCAATTACGAACGATGGAAGCAAATCACGGCAATGTTAGCAGTGAACTCTGATATTTTCATGGCACGTTATACAGCTGAAGATATCTCAAAATATCATTTGCACTCATTGCTACTTCAAAATTAGATTCTTATCAGACCCTCCACTAAATCTTGTTATTTCAGCGCATTCCTAACGAAACACACATGTTCTTTGAGTATTTAGGTACCGTGTTTCAGTATAATTGTTCTCTCTGGAATCCTATGTATTTTTTCCTTAAGCACTTCAGAACACAGTTCTAAGAAGGGGCCCACAGACTTCACCAGACACCAAAGAAGCCACAGCACAAAAAAGGTTAAGAACCCCTGGTCTAGGCAATACCTTGTGTCTATGAGTCTAAACACGTATGAGAGTGTTCCCAGCAGTGCTGCTTGTAATAACGAAAAACGCGAACTCCAATGTCCAACAAGAGATTGGTTACATAAAACAGATTATGGAAAAAATACTATGCGGCCATTGGGAAACAAACGGGTGTTTCAAGGATGAGGATGATGACAGCATGAGCACTTAAGTGCCATACGTTGCTGAGGAAACTTTCTTTGAGAAACCAAACAGCAACTCACCCAGGGCCGCATGGAGAAGAGAGCAGAGCCAGGCCACAAGGGACCCAGGCCAACAGGCCTCCACCACCCTGTCCTGCCTACATCGAGGTCGTCTCAGCTTCCCACGAGAAGCACAGACTTCAGTTTTTTAAAGGATGATAATACTACTGTAACTGTTTTAAAAGGATTGATGTTTGGGGAATATACAAAGAAATATTTGGGGGTAAAATCATGTATTTGGGATTTGCCACATCATCCAATAGTGGGCAGGAATGAAGAGGAAGAAGCAAAACGATCGGTACTAAGGTGTTAAGTGTTGACACGAGGTGACGGGACATGGAGGTTCCATACACTATCCTCCTACCGTGTGTGTTCGACATTTACCAAAAAAAAAAAAAAAAAAAACGTTTTGGAAAAACTCATTCAAGAAATAGAACCGAAGGTACAAGCCCGGCCAACGCTCAGCACCTGCCAGCCCTGTGACATACCAGCCTCGTCCAGAATGAAGCCGCCATGGCGGGGTTTCTTGGGAGGCCTGTCATCATCTTCCTCTTCCTCTTCTTCATCGTATTCTTCCTCCTCTTCCTCCTCCTCTTCTTCCTCAGGCTCTTCCTCCTTCTCGCTGCCTGCTACACTCCGCCGCTCTTCTTCTACCTGCAGGGTTACAAAAGGTTGGGGCACCAGGGTTCTGTACCCCAAAATCCAGATACCAAGCTCCCCAACCCCAGGTCTGACCTTAATTCTGGCTGGCTAGTCATAAGCCCCTCTGCTCTGCATGCCCTCCCTTCCACCCCAGCCTCTCTGGGAGCCATCCTACCTCAGTGATAGCACTGCCACCCAGTCAACCAATACCTGGGAGCTGACCCACACTCCCTGCTCCACTAGACCTCCTTGCTAGCCTCCACCTGGCCCGTAAATGTTGTAGCTCCATGAGGGCGGTCCTTGGCCCTCGTCTCTTTCCACTCTACAACTCCCCAGGCCGCCTCATCCACTCCCTCAGCTGGTGGGCCTCTCTGTGACTATGATTCCTAGATCTCCGGTTCCAGTCTACACTGCTCCCCAAGGTCATCGCCTGCCTCTTGTTGCTAATTCCGAGGACAATCTTCAGTTGTTACGTACGAGACACTTCACACCACTGTCTACTCCCTCCCTAAAGAAATGCTCTTCCCTTGATATCTGTCACATCACATTCTCCCGGCTTTTCTCCAACTTCTCTGGCTGCCCCTCTGCAGTCCCCTCTTCCTCTCTCACCCCTCAAGTGCTGGCTTCAGTCCCCAGGGTTCAGCCAGGGGCCCGCTCTGCTTCTCCCTGCATACACTCTCCCACTGGGCCACTTTACCTTCCAGTCCCAGTTCCTGTCTCTGCAGGTGATACCTCATCTGTCTCCAGCTCCCCACTTTCTTCCAGAACTAGAGGCCCCCCATATGTCAGCAGCCTCCACAGATGCCTCCCTTAGTTGTCTTCTGAACCCTTCACGCCCACCGTGTCCCACACTGACCTCAACGTCTTCCCCTAGACCTGTGCTGGCTCCCTCTAGCTCTCATCGGGCACCAAACTCTTGACATTTCTGCTTTTGGAACATTGTCCCTCCAAGCTGTCCCTTCTCCCCCATCCCTACAGCCCTAGCCTAGGCCAGATCACTGCCCTCTAAAACCTAGCCCCTTGCCCAGCCTCCTTTCTGGTCTCTTGGCCTCCAAACCAGTCACAAAAGGAAATGACCCAGACAAAACAGTATTCCCCAAACTTCAATCTTTTCCGCACTAACTTCACGTCTTCTTGCCAAGTTCACATCAGTTCAACCTGTTTATTTGGTATTTTAAATTCACTCATGTTTTTATTTAACTTAACAAAGAAACTTTTCCAAACTTTGGAATATTTCAGAAACAAAAACATTTTTAAAGTTAGCTTGCTACAAGTAAAAAGTAACCATAAAGATAAAAGCAAAACAGGGGCGCCTGGGTGGCTCAGTTGGTTAAGCGTCTGACTTCGGCTCAGGTCATGATCGCACGGTTCACAAGTTTGAGCCCCGTGTCGGGCTCTGTGCTGACAGCTCAGAGCCTGGAGCCTGCTTCGGATTCTGTGTCTCCCTCTCTCTCTGCCCCTCCCCACCTCTCAAAAATAAATAAAAACATCCAAAAATTATGATCTAAAATATGAAACTGATCATTTGGTCCCCTGCTTAAAACAGGGCCAGGGCTCCCCACTCCCCCAGGTAAAGAACCAGCTGCTTAACAGCTTAGACAAGAAGCACACACTCTGCTACTGCCTCTCCTTCTTATCCTGCCTCTTCGGGCTCCCCCTCCCAAGTGCTAGGTCCCAGCCACACTGAACCACTCGTTCCATGCTCTCTCAGTGCTAGTATCATCCGTGCTGGTCCTCTGCAAAAAAAACCAAAAACGTTCTTTTGCCTCTCACTCATACTTCAATCAAAATACTCCCCCTTCTAGGAAGTCATGCCTACCCCCTGCCCCAGCAAAGTCAGGCACATCCTCTGAGCTTCCTCCATCACAGCCCCGACCACCGTGAGCTCTCTCAGGCTATCTCAGGCATTGCTGGGTCCCCAACATTACCCAGTTCAGGGATGGGAACAGAAGACAACTTAAACATTTGTTTAGTACATACTCCTGACTCATCCACGATGTCCCGCCTTTTAACAACTCAAACTACTCTGAGTAGCCTGATTTCAAGGAACCCTGTCTTCATTCCCCTGGCTCAGTCCCAGCAAAGCCTTCTTTCCAAACCTGGCTCCCTGATCCCTGAGGAAAAGAGCTCCCATTACTATTTGTGTTATCTTGGGGCTGGAACGTGCTCTTACACTGTCTGTCCTCAGCATCCCCTGAAGTAACCGCTGGTTTATAAAACTATCTCCCCTCCAGGACAGAGAGCTCCATGAAGGAGCCTGTGATCCCAGCCTGATAGGAACACTTGCTGAATGAATGAATGAATGAATGTGCAGGTTACTGTGGCTGAGAATGGGGAAACCGCTGACTCCCCCAACAGTGGCTCATCATCTGCCATCCCAACCTTCTATCCACAGGACCTGGTCCTTCAAGGACCATGCTAACCTTTGGCTATCCAAAAAGCCTATCCAGTCCTATCTCTAGCTGGCCTCTCACTGTCCTCCTGCCTCATCTAGTGACGGGAGACAAGTGAGCAGGCGAGTCAAGAGCCTGGTGTGGTGTTGGGGAAGTGAGATTTGCACAGAGCAAACCAGATGTCCCAGCCAGGAAAAGGACCCAGGGATCCTGGCCTCATTACCACCAGGCTTTAACCACAAGCAAAGTGCCTTGAAGCCATGAGTCAGGGAGACCAAGAACCCAGTACTGCTGCTCGAAGCAAAAACCCTTCCTAGCATCCTGCCATTTGCCTCACCCCCACCATGGCTTCCTGACTCTTCCAACTCTTCACTGGAAGCTGAGGACTCCCCACAGGGCACAAGAATTGACAATCAAATGCCTACCGAGGGCAAGCAGAGAACAAAAATAAATGGGGCAGCTCAAAGGAAACCCATGGCACTCTCCATCTACCTGATGTTTCCTAGGACACAAGTAAAGGAAAACTTCCTTTCACCTAAATCTTCTGCCACAAGGCAGGCATCATGATAAATGGCAACTGATATATCCCAGGAATTGGAGAAAATTCCCCATTTTAAAGCAGGCTGCCACTTCTTGAGCAAAGAGCTGCTTGCTGGCTCCTCTAATTTTCCCAGAAAAGCAGAAAAATCATGATTTTTACATGAAATCGCCCTTGCAAGTGTTGGCAACTACCTTTAAAAAAACTGATTTATGTTTCTGTAGGTTAAAGGAGACATCTATAATCATCCAGTCATCTCTGTTAGTTTGTAACTGTTGCCTACTAAGTGTAAACTCCCTGAAAGCAAAAATTTGCCTTGTTCTATTCTCTCCAACACCTAGGAAGAACCTGGAACAAAGTTATAGATGCTCAAACATTCATTTGCTCAATAAATAAGTTAGAAATAAATAGACAAGGAAAATAGCTAAAAGGAGACTATTTAAAGTCAGTTATGTCCCAGGAAATGTTTATTTGATTCCTGAAACAGTGATCCTTTTAAAGCATTAGATCACATCCCTTCTTTGCTCAAAACCTCAAGACTCTGTCGCACTCAATCAGGACAAATCCCTCACCAGAGGCTTCAAGATCCTATATGATCTGGCTCCCGTCACTTTCTTGTGGCGCTCACTCTGATCCAGCCAAACTTGACTCCTTGTTACTTTTTGAACACGCAGACATGCTCCCAACTTGGCACTTGCTGTTCCCCCCTTACTGGAACACTTTTCTTCCACACATGACTCACTTTCTCACCTCCAACACATCTTTTTTTCAAATATCACTCTCTCAGACTCACCCTATTTAAAACTGACCCAAGGCTCCCTATTCCCCTTCCCTGCTCTTCTCCAAAGTACTTTCTGCTTTACTAAATGATACACACATCAGTCACGTTTGTTTATGTTCACAGGGGCAAAGACTTTCAAAATGTTTTACTAGTGCAGCCCAAGGGCAAAAAAGTGTGCCTAGTACACAGTAGGCACTAAAAATATATTTCTGAAATGACCGTGCATACTCCAAAATAAAAGCTAACAGTGGGTGCTTCCTACATGCCAGGTCCTTTAAACACATCACCTGTCGGGCTCCTGGTTTGCTCAGTCGGCTAAGCCTCTGATTTCTGCGCATGTCATGATCCGATGGTTCATGAGTTTGAGCCCCGCGTCAGGCTCTGTGCTGACAGCCCGGAGCCGGAGCCTGCTTCAGATTGTGTGTCTCCCTCTTTCTGCCCCTCCCTAGCTCATGCTCGCTCTCTCTCTCTCTCTTAAAAATGAATAAACATTTAAAAAATTAAACACATCACGTGTTATTTCACTGTATTTGGAGCATCCCTGGCCTCTCGCACCTGTCCTTCTGCTTGACTTAGGCTTGCCTACTTCTCTGTCACTACCAACAATCTGGAGGCTCCCAGAGGCCAGAGCTCGTTCTGATACCCTCCGAGCTCCCACAGGAGCCTTTCTGTCCCAGTCCTGTCCCCAGGCTCAATGCCTCCCCACAACGTCCCAGCCACACACCTCGGCCTCCTCGCCGTCACTGCTGCGCTCGCTGTCCTCCTCCTCGGAGAAGTTGCTGTCCTCACTGTCCGACATCTTCTGCTCTTGCAGGAAAAGACGGCCTCAGTGCGTCCCCCAAACAGCAGCCCCACCCCTGCCTCGGTTTCCCCGCCGGTTCCCGGAGAGAAAAAAAAAATCCCTCAGCGCACTTCCGGCAGCCTGGTTCTGGCAAGGGTGAACCCGAAAGGCTACCCCTTAAGCTATCTGCTATACCTTCCGTGTCCCGGAATCCGGTCTCTAAAGCCTCCCTATGCCCCGGCGACCCCCGGTCCTGCCACCACGGCGTCCTACCCACCCCTCACCGCTCCGGTACCACCTCAACCTTCGGTACCAGCAGCTGTTCACACGACGCCTGGCAGGGACTGATGTGCCCTCTCGCG
Source organism: Panthera uncia (assembly GCF_023721935.1). Lineage (NCBI taxonomy): Eukaryota > Metazoa > Chordata > Mammalia > Carnivora > Felidae > Panthera > Panthera uncia. The sequence continues at coordinate 13,520,296 of NW_026057588.1, forward strand.
AGAACCTACGCGTCGACCTCGCATAACGCGAGATTTCCGGGGCTTGTCCCCGGCGACGCACTTCCAGGACGCCATCTTGAAAGTGGCAGATCCGGCTCAATGTTGAGCATGGAGTCGACATCTTAGGAGGGTCAAAGAGGAAGGCTGGTTACTCCCCTTCTAGACGGCACTTCCAACCGGGAATTCGTGTTTGAATTTAATAGTGTGGTGTGCCAAGCCGTGAAGAGGCAGGGAATGACCAAATAACAATGAGTTAGCAAATAAATCAGACTTTATCTCCTACCTCCAAAACATTCCTCGGAGGTAAGTACCCCCATTTTGCTGACAAGGAAACTGAAGCTCAGAAAATAAACTGGACAGGGGCAGACCTAAGACTCCTTCCCCCAAGTTTGAGTGACTCTTAAAACTCTTGTTTTCCTTTACAAATCCCAAAGTTTAAATCAATGTGAATTTACATATTAGTAATTATTTGTCAGACAGATGGCAAAGAGGACCAGGCATGATGAGACAAGGATAAGAAAAATTCACTTGATGAAGAGGGAAAAAATGAGAAACTTTTTTAAAAAGTGTTTTTATTTATTTTTGACAGAGAGAGCGCAAGCGAGCATGAGTGGGGGAGGGGCAGGGAGAGGGAGACACAAAATGTGAAGCAGGCTCCAGGCCCTGAGCTGTCAGCACAGAGCCGGATGCAGGGCTCGAACTCACCGACCAGGAGATCATGACCTGAGCCAAAGTTGGACGCTCAACCGACTGAGCCACCCAGGCACCGACACCCCCCCCCCCCTGGCCAAATCAGAAACTTTTAAAACACATTGCTAAAATTTCTTGCATAAGCATTGAGACACCTGGATTCAGTTTACAGAAATTTAATATGCACCTGGTTACAGAGTAAGATGGTGTGGTCAGGCCAACAGTCGGCTCACAAGGCGCTATCAGGGAACGAATACACCACAGGTGTGTCTGTGCGAGCACACACTCCTTGATCCAACAATCTCAGCCTGAACCCAAGACAGACGGGAGGGGCTGGTCATTCTATAAAAATGTTTTCCCTTCTATGAGCTTGGTCCCCACATGTTTATACATACTTAATAATTAGGCTTCATGCGTCTAGTGGAGCCCAATGCAGGGCTTGAACTCGTGACCCTGAGATCAACAGTTGGACGTGCAACTGACTGAGCCACCCAGGTGCCCCCAGGTTTGATTCTTTTACACACCAGCTCTTTAAAATAGGATCCCACATGTAAAATGCCTATTGACACTGCTGCAGAAAGCTATTTACTCCAGGAAAGTGAGGGAGCAGTAATTTTCTCCTCATAGAAGGTTCTTCCTTGGTGTCTCAGTGGTTCTCAACCCTACCACTATGTAAGGATATGTAAGAAGATAGAAGAGAGATGTGCGATAGCCCCAAAGTGGAAACAACCCAATGTCCACCATGAGGAGAATGGATAAACCAATTCGGGTGCGTTCATACCATGGAATAGTAACAAACTGCTGATACGCACGTGAGTGAATCTCAAAAACATCATGCTGAGTGAAAGAAGCCAGACACTAGAATATGTATAGTATGATTCCGTTCATATGAATCTCTAGAGGCGGCAAAGCTAATTCTATACGGACAGGAAGCAGATTAATGGATGTCTACGACTGGACGTGAAGACTGGGAAGGCGCATAAGGGATGATGCTTTGGCGTGATGGAAATGTGGCTGTGTGTATATATTTGTCAGAACTCATTGAAATGCACGTTTAAAACGTATGCTTTTTACTGTATACAAATTACATACACATCAATAAAGTTGTATTTTCAATAAAGTTGATTTTCAAACTATAGCTGTTCAGGATGCACCAGAGACCAATTATCAACATCTAGCCTAACCATCAGTGTCACCCGAAAGCTCTCCAGATGGTAATTATTTGCAGCCAGGGACATGAGGCACAAGACTCTCCCTGTCCTGTAGGGGTGGGGTGAGGTTGGAAGACACCTGTGCAATGCTTTGTCCCTTCCTGGAAGAGGAGAGAGGAGGGAGTACCTCAGATGGAGAAGAGGGGCAGGTGGGGGCCAATTTACCTAACCCCCTACCCCTGTAGGTCAGAGACTTCAGGCTTCAGATTTTCCTCCTTCTCTCTTCCCCTTGGTTCCATGGGCTCCAGATGGGGGCCTCTGGCCCAGAAGGAGAAGGCTTTGGATTGGCAGCTGGGGCTGGAGACCAAGTGCCCTCTGTCTCACACCTCCCAGGCCCTCCAGCAGTACTAGGGCGTCTGTGTCCTCCCAGGCTCATGCTGAGGGCAGGTGCCTAGCACAAGCCCCCTGTAATAACTCCAAGAGCTTGGCCAGAAAGAGGGGGACGGGTCTCTGGGGATGTCCTTCACAGGGTGGACAAGGACCCTGGCCAGTCACCCACAGCCGGGACCCCAATGCATCCAGCAGACGCTGTAGCCGGAACACAGCAATCCCCATGGATCGGCCCTCTTCGAACTGGATCACAGAAAGCTCCAGCCGGAAGCATCCCAGAGTCTCAGCAGGACAAACCTGTGGGGACAGAGTGACTTGGTGTCTCTGGGCAAGGGTCTGATCCCAAATCCCCAAACCCAGGGTTTCTGAATTACGTCCTGGCATAAGCCCCTTCACCTCTTTGGGCCTCAGTTTCCTCATCTGTAAAACAGAACTCTGAATAATCCCTATCTTCAGGGATGATGCTAGCCTATACTGTCTGTGCCTGTGTAAATTAGAAAATGACACTTCTTGGGGCACATGGGTGGCTCAGTCGGTTAAGCATTCAACTTCGGCTCAGGTCCATGACCTTGTGGTCCGTGAGTTCGAGCCCTGCCTTAGGCTCTATGCTGACTGCTCAGAGCCTGGAGCCTGCTTCAGATTCTGTGTGTCTCTTTCTCTGCCCCTCCCCCACTCGTGCTCTGTCTCTCAAGAAAGAATAAACGTTAAAAAAAATTAAAAACAATAAATTAAAAAAAAATAAAACAGTACTCCTTAAAACACTTCCAAGTGCTGATTTTGTCGGAACAAGATATTTCATTGCCATCAACCAGAAATTGACAAAAATATCCAGGATGTGGATGCTGACCTTGTTGTGGGATTCTTGTGCAGCGTACATCCTTCACATCCATACATGGTGGCCGTATCTACCTCATAGGGTCAGGTCAGTGTGAAGACTAAGTAAGCTAATATAGTTAAAGCGTTTAGACCAGTACCTGGCAGAGTGAGCACTATTAAAAATGTCGCTATCATCATCAGTATCTGTTGTTAGGTGCCAGCTGCTGTTCTCGGGGTGGGAGACAGCAGTGAACAAAATGTATTTGTGATGGCTGGGAGCTGGGTCAGCAGCTGGACAGCCAGAACACCAGCCTGCTGCCTCCTGCCCCAAACATACATGTGTTCTCAGCCTAGTGGAATTTCCCTAAATTTCCAACTCCAAGTAAAAAACTAATGAAATACTCACCGAGAGATCATCAGGGGTGTAGAGAGTGCCATCATTTTTGTTTCCCTACAATTGGGGGCAGGGAACAGAATCAGATCTTGGAAGGGAGAGCCTGACCTTTCCTCAAACGTGCCCCACACCCTACCGCCTCCCTGCCTGTCTGCTGGCTCTCCCCTCCGTCTTCCTCACCAGCATCTTCATGATGGCAACAAGGAAGTAGAAAGGCTCCCGAGGGCAGAGGGGTGATCCTAGGCCTCCCAAGGGCCATACCAGCAGAAGGATGGTCCAGAGAGGCCACATGGGCACCCTGCCCACCCCCCAGGCCTTTTCTGGTCCCAGCCCAGGGTCCTGGAAGCAAGAAGTACAGGAACACTTGAGTGGCTCTGTCGGTTAAGTGTCCGGCTCTTGGTTTTGGCTCAGGTCATGATCTCACAGTTCACGGAACAGAGCCAGTGTTGGGTTGTATGCTGACAAGCTCGGAACCTGCTTGGGATTCTCTCTCTCTCCCTCTCCCTCTGCCCCTCCCCCACCACGCACGTGCGCACAGGCAGTCTCTCTCAAAATAAATAAACTTAAAAAAAAAAAGAAGTACAGAGAGATAAAGCAAGCTGGAAGACTGAAGTGTCCTGTCCCCTTCCTGTCCATCTCCACTCAACCCACAGATACTCAGGGAATGTTCTTCAAGAGGCCAGGGAAGATGGTGACCCTAGAGTAGGCCCCAGGTCACAGGCCTCCCTGACACCTCTCCCCCACCCCCCACAGGAAGATATAAGACTGAGTAAGGGTGTGAGGATCAGCCTAGAGAAATTGGAGGGTTGGGAAGTCCCGTCCCTACCCTCCCCACCGCCCCAAGAGATCTATCAGGCAGTACGGCGTGTGAGTGCGTGTGAATCCTGTGGCCTGTCTTCTCAGTGGGAAACACCTATGCTAGGCTTTAGACATATTTGCAGGTGTATATTTGGGGGGGGGGGTCCTTGCTCTCTTTTCTACTTCTAGTTCTTTTTTCTTTTTTAAATAAATGTTTATTCATTTTTGGGAGAGAGGAGAGAGAATGAGAGGGGGAGGGGCAGAGAGAAAGAGGGGGGGACAGAGAATCTGAAGCGGGTTCTGTGCTGACAGCCACAAGCCTGATGGAGGGCTCAAACGCAGGAACCGTGAGATCATGACCTGAGCTGAAGTCAGACACTCAACCAACTGAGCCACCCAGTGCCCCTCTACTTCTATTTCTGTATCAAGTACTGTATTTCTGTATTTCAAATATCTTGAAATCTCCATGCTTGTCTGTACCTGTCTGTCTTCTTTCTCCGAGGACTGGTCTCTCTGCCTCCGAATCGCCGTCACTTGTGTTTTCTGGATCCATCTGTAATTGATCTTCTGTCTGTCCTCTTTCTCCTCTTCTCCATCGGCCCCTTCTTTGTCTTTCTCCTTCATGTGTGCCCGTCTCTCTCTTGTGCTGTGTATCTGCGTGTGTGTCCTCCCAGGTCAGCCTCTGGATGCTCCCTTCCTTCACCTCTCCCCTCTCCCACCCTTTTGGAGCTGGACTCTGGGCTGGAGGATCCTCCCTCCTGCCACAGACCCACCTACCAATCTCCACCCTGTCTCCATTTTCCAGGCACCAGGTAAGCGACCACACCCCTTTGAACCTTGAACCTCGGATTCTGCTGCCAGGGACACTGAAGAAACTGTGGGCTCTCTGCAGCCCTGATAAAGAACCCATTTGACTGGGAAAGGAGTATCCTGTGTGTGGGGGAGCCAAGGGGAACCCAATCCTGAGATTCCTCAGATGGGATTGGGGGGACTGGGGATGGAGAATACTATGGGGAAGGAGCCTGGAGAGTTGGGTGATTTGGGGGAGTGAAGAGATGATTTGAAGGACCCCAGAGAAAGAGGGATTTTAGGGTAGAGACCTTGAAGAGGGGGAATCTGGAGGGAGGGTCTCTAAGAAGTGGAGAATTCTGGGAGAGGGAAATTCCAGGGGAGGCAGTTGCTGGTTAGAGGACGCTCTGAAGGAAACGGAATTCTTAGGAAAGGTAGATTCTGAAGGAGGGAGCTCTGAAAGGGAGAGAAAACTTGTGAAAGGAGATTCTGGCGGGGACGTTCTGGGAAAAGTGGACTGCGGGCAGTGGGAGATTCTGGGGCCCTTGAGTGAAGGAAGATTCAGAGAAAGAGGGGGGGGTCTCGTTGAGGGCTCTGAAGAGGAGAGTTCTGGGGGGCGGAAACTAAAAACGGAAGGAAATTCTGGTGAAAGGTAGATTCTGGGGGAAGGGCTCTAAAAGGATTAAAAACATTCTGGGAGAGAATTCTCGAAGGAGGTGGGTTCTGAATCCTGAATCTGGGAATCCTGGCTGATTTCCTGCTGTGGGTTCCGTAGGTGAGATTCCGATGGAGGAGGATTTGGGGAGAAGAGTGTCTAGAGGGCAGGATGGAGTGTACAGGGGAGGATGATTGCTAGAGATGAGGGGCTAAGAAGGGCCCTTTCCAGAGGGTGAAAAGCGACATTTTGGGTGGAGGAAGGGGAGGGAGAGTATTAAAGAGCCGAAATGCAAATGAACCGGCCGCTACCAATGAGGACCGAGAATAGGAAGAACAGCCTCTCCTCGCTCTACTTCCGCGACTGCACGCGGCACATTTCAGGCCCCGCCCCTTCCACTCACGGGTCCCTCCTCCTCCGCTCGGGGGCCCACCTTCCCGCCGCGAATCCGAAGTCCCGCCCCTGGCTACAATAGGAGCCGTAAAGCTCTCTCCCGTCGCGACGCAGCACCCAGAGCGCCTGCGCAGACCCTGAAAAGCGGCCCGGGTGGCCCCGCACTTTCCTTTTCCGGTTGCGGCGCCGCGCGGTGAGGATCTCTTGTCTACGTTTGCAGCCATGCCGTCCAAGGGTCCTTTGCAGTCTGTGCAGGTCTTCGGCCGCAAGGTGGGCCGGGCGCCCGATGGGAGGGGCGGAGGGAGGCCGGGGTCTGCAGAGGTCTGTGGGCAGGGTTCTGGGGTCCACATGGGAGCCGGGGGCCGAAGCTCACGTGGTTCCGCCGTTTCTCCCTCGCTTTCCACAGAAGACGGCTACAGCCGTGGCGCATTGCAAACGGGGCAACGGCCTCATCAAGGTGAATGGACGGCCCTTGGAGATGATCGAGCCGCGCACGCTGCAATACAAGGTGCTGGGATTGAGGGTGGGCGTTTGGGTTGAGTAGGGAGGCTCTGGAGAGAGATATTTAAGTGGATTCCTGGAAGTGATCTTGGGAGGCTGAGGGATCTGGTATCAACAACAGGTTGTATAGAAGGGGGAGTTGGGGGCAGAGAAAATGGGGCATTTGGAGATGGAGCTGTTTTCGGAGGTTTCAGATATTGTGCTAAAAGCTTGAGTTGAGAGTGAAAACGTGGATGTTGCAGATTAAGAGGATGGTTTCAAAAGTGGGATATGGAAGCTCAGTGACACTTGGGGACCCAATGGCAAGAGGAGTTTGTGTGGCAAGTTGATGGGGTCGTGTATCCTGTATACAGTGTAACGTTTGTTTTAACTGGTAGAGTGTGTATACATTTTTTGAGAACAGTAATTAGTTTGTTAAAAGATACGGCCTAAAGATAGGGTTTAGACATTGTAGGTGCTTAAAAGGCATTGGGAGAACAGGACCAGAATTTCTGTTTGTTGTGCTTTGCTGTGAAAGGGGTTCCTTGCCTGCTTGTTTCTGTTTTGGCCTCGGTTTTTTCAGCTCAGAATGGAACGAGGGGAGTCTGTTTTTTGCCTCTCTTACCTGTGTTGTTAATTTGAGGCATGTAACCTCGGTTATTTTTTTTCCCTTGGGTCATCCATAAAATGGGGATCATTTCTCCCTTGAAGGGTTGTTGTGAGGGTAAGTTAGATTGTCCGGGTAAACTTCTTGGCATGTATGAGAATGCATTTGTTTCTTCTTTAAATTTTGTTGCTTTGTATTTCATTTTTATTTTAATTTTTTTTGATGTTTTATTTATTTTTGAGAGTGCAGGAGGGGGAGGGGCAGAGAGGGGGACAGAAGATCTGAAGCAGGCTCTGCCCTGACAGGAGAGAGCACGATGTGGGACTCCAACTCAGCAACTGTGAGATCATGACCTGAGCCAAAGTCTGACACAACCGACTGAGCCACTCAGGCACCCTCTAATTTAATTTGTTAAATTTTAGTGTAGTTGACACGCAATGATATGTTTCTGGTGTACAACGTAGTGATAAGAGTGTCACTTTTAAACGTGAAGGATGATATGTGTTCCAGGCTTAGTTAGAATGTCATATGATAGTGTCTGAGATCTTTCTGTATAGCAGATATCAAGTGCTGTGGTTTACTCTTCTCGATTGTCAGTTTTATGAAGGTTTTGTTGTGTAACCGGTGTTGGGGACCCAGCAGTGACCCAGGTGACCCCAGGCCCTGCCCTTATAAAGCTCCGAGTCTAGTGGAGGAGGCAGACTGGTCCCAGTATCAGACCCTGCTCCAGGGTAGTCAGGGCTAGGATGGGGGAGCCCAGAAAAGGCATCTGGCTCAAACCTGGGTGGGAGGATAAGTACAGGCTTCGGGGGGGGGGGGGGGGGGGGGGACCGGCAGGGGGAGGTGGAGATGGGAATCTGTGAGCTGAGAGCTAAGACCTAAAGTATAGGTAAAATAAAAGCTTCCGGGCACGTGCAAAAGGTGTAGAGCTGGCAAGGGGAGAGCAGAGCACACAGGTAGTGTAGTTGTAATTTGGAAATGTGAGGCTCAAAGGGCTGGGTGGAGAGCCCAAGGGAGGGAAATCCAGAGAAAGCACCTGACATGGCCCAGGAGTGGTTTTTCACTGTTCCAGGCAGGTATGGTGGCTATAGGGGTTTTCCTTGTTGAGCTAAAGTGCCAGAACTGGTCCTGGAGATGGGGACTCTGAGGCCCAGAGGGACACAGATGGGAGGGCCCAGCTCGGGTTCCCTTCAGCAGTCTGTCATCTGTCTTCAAATCGTCCCTGCTTTCCTAGCCCTGCAGAGAGGTCAGCGATGGCAGAAGCTACTTGGAGAGAAGTAGGGTGCTCAGTGCGGTGGCTCAGCTGCCCAGCCTGTGATCTAAAATCCTGTCATGTCCCTTGTTCCTCCAGCTACTGGAACCTGTTCTGCTTCTGGGCAAGGAGCGGTTTGCTGGGGTGGACATCCGAGTCCGAGTGAAGGGTGGCGGTCACGTAGCCCAGATTTATGGTGAGTCGCCGGAACGGGGCATACGGTAGGAGGTGGCTCTGAGAGCAAAGCCCTACTCTCGGGGCTTCCCAAAGCTGATACGTCCTTTTGTGTGTCTTCTTCACAGCAATTCGCCAGTCCATCTCCAAAGCCCTGGTGGCCTATTACCAGAAATGTGAGTAAGAATGGCTCCTTCCCATCGGGTGGGTGGCAGGCAAGTGGAGGACCAGCCCTGCATTTAGCCCCAGAGACCAGGAGGGTGCTTCCAGGGTTGTCTCAATCTTCACTCTCCTCTCATCCCCAGATGTGGATGAGGCTTCCAAGAAGGAGATCAAAGACATCCTCATCCAGTACGACCGGACCCTGCTGGTAGCTGATCCCCGGCGCTGCGAATCTAAAAAGTTTGGTGGTCCTGGTGCCCGTGCTCGTTACCAGAAATCCTACCGATAAGCCGATTGTGAGGATTAGGGTTCACCTTTATAATAAACAATTGTCATGGGACTTGAGGTTTCAAGGACTGTGCTGTGGTCGTTTTGTGGTGGGTCTTTGACTAAAAGAAATGCGAGAAACAGCCCGGCTCACTGCCGGTCTGGATTGTAAGGCTTTCCAGCGTTTTCAGAAGACACCACGCCTGGGTTAGTGTGGGTGGGTGGGGAGGCGGGGGGGCAAGCTTGAGACCCAGTCTCCCCGCGCTTCTAGTAGAGTCCAGCGTGCGGGCACCGTGGAGGCGGGGTGGTTCTAGGCCATTGGTTGTGTGGGGTGTCCTCTTGAGTTGTTTTTTTTTTAGTCCTTTTGCTGCTATTGTGATGGCGTGTCAGGGAGTAGCGGGGGAAATGTGTAAGATCAGTAAACATTAATAGAAACTTGGGTGCAGCCTGAAGTCAACTAGTAGGGCCGTAATTGGATTGGGAAGGGATCTTTCCTAATGCCAGTCTGTAGGTAGATAGACTGGAGATGTGGGAGGGGTGGGATCCTTCTGACTGGCTTCATCCTTCAGGATGTCAATACTACCTCCCGGGGAAGGGCCCCCTGTGGCCTCTTGAAAGCAGGTCCCGATTACACTCATTGCAGCAACTGTCTTTACTGGGCTCAGAATGTGGGTCTGAGGACTTGTTCATCTGTTGTGCCTGCCACGTAGTAAGAGCCAACATAATCGTAGGCTCTCCATTGCTACCACTGGGCTACACGGTATTTCCGTTGTCGAAAGTTCTGTGGACAGCACTGGTGTATGTTTAAGGAAGCAAAATGTTGCTTGTGGATTCAGTTACTTTTGGTTTTCCCTCCCCATTTTTACAGTGAAGCTAATGAGCTTCATTGGGTGGGAAGGGCATCTCTGCCCCAATCAACCCTTGCAGCCAGCCCGGACACCTCCGCCATCTGTCCCCAGGCAGGGTCCCACAGGCTCCCCCTGCTGGGGGCACTGGCGAGAACAGCGTATGGCATCTGGACATTGATGGAGAGGGGAAAATTCTAACAGAATTTTTTCATGAAAGAAGGAACTTGAAATTTATTGACCGGTTGTCTTTTCGGTATGTGCCCCACTCCCTCTAGTAGTCACGTGCAGCTGGCAGACTGGGCAGCGCAGATGAGAGAACGTTGCCGTCGTTGAGGAAAATTGGACTGGACACGGCACTGATGTGTGGGGAGCGTATGCAAATAGCGTTTCTTACAGATGGACGGTGGGGTTGATTGGTACCAACCACGCGCCAGGCTAAGCATTGTTAGGTATACTTGACGATGTTCCTCGTGAGGTGTCTGACAGTCTGGTGTCTAAATGTTAGGTAAGAAGATTAGCCTAGTGGCCATGTAACTGCAGCTCAAGTTTAAATTGCAGCTGTAGTTAACGGGTTTGGATGGCATTAACCTAAATGTCCCGGAGAGGGCAGGAGGCCACTACCCTTGCACTTAGAGCCTGATCGGTAGCTCTGAAGACGGCTGGGCTTGCAGTGGACGAGCAAGGAAGGTGTTCCTGAGGATGTGTCGGAGCTGGGGCTGTGAAGCAGGTAGGAGTCAGGCAGGTGGGAGTAATGGAGTGGGGGGGGGGGGGGGCAGGGGTCAGGGGGGGCTTAAGCAAGCCTGGTGTCCCTGGTTTCCTACAGGGTTCAGAGACCCCCTTACAAGACTCCTGGCTCCCTGCCAGAGGCACAGCTGGGATGCATCTTGCATCTGAAAATGCTAAGGGGGCTCGCCTCTTTCCCCTCTTCAGGCTTTGGAGGAGACGGCCCCTTTCTCCCTCCCTGCCGCCTCCTCAAATACCGGGAATTCCGGCGCCACTGGGAGCCCAGGCCAGGCTGAGAACTTTCCTTCAGCTGGGAATGTGCAGCTGGGGGTGGAGGAGGGGAGGGCCGCAGTCCTGACCCTGGCGAGGCTGCGGTGCAGTAGGCCCAGGCCACTCAGCCCAGGCCCTAGTGTATGGCCCAGTAACCATCTAATAAATACCAGAAGCCAGCAGCTAATACTGAGCCAGGCTTTGTTTGGGATACTTTACTCTGCCAAGAATCACCTAGAGCCCCTGGTGCACTAGGCTGCAAGCCCTGTTCTGGTAGGGAAGGGTTTTCTTGAACCAGGCCTGGCACAGGATAGACACTCAACAGCTCAGAGCATGGACTCGGGCTACGTGGTGTGGATTTGAGTTCCAACTCTGTCCCTTAGCAATGTGACTGAGCAAATCCCTTATTCTCTATGCCTCTGTTTCCTCATCTCCACAATGAGGATCAGAAACCATCCTTGTGGCACACGGGCAGCTCACTTGGTTAAGCATGTGACTCTTGATCTCAGCTCAGGTCATGATCTGGTTCGTCGGTTCGAGACCCGCGTCGGGGTCCGCATTGACAGTGCGGAACCGGCTTGGGACTCTCTGACGCTCCTCCGCTCTCTCTCAAAATAAAAAAATATATATAAAAACTTCAAGAAACCACCCTCATGTGCCTTTTAGAGATGAGGATTCAGAGTGAATGAGTTCACATAAAGTGACTAATGCCTGAGCTATGCAGTTAGCACTCCATAAGTTTCCACTTTTTTTGTTAGCTGATTGTTAAAACTTCCGATTCCTAGGCTCCTGCCCTGGAGGTTCTGATTCCATAGGTTGGGACTATTGGGGGATCTGTTAATTTGAACAATGCCCCGATGAGTCAGGCTCAGATACATCTGGGAAATGAGGATATGCTCACTGTATCTTTCCAATGATCTTACAAGGCAGGTACTGTTGTCCTCGTACAATTGAGAAAACCCAGACTCCCAAGGGAGGTTATACACCAACTAGAAAAGTCAGGACTTAGAACTCAGCTAGGACACTGAAGCCGTAGGGAATTCCAGGAAAAAATAAATAAGACAATGTGCTAAAAGCACAAGAGGTTTAGCATTCAATGAACAAAGCTAGTATTCCAAAGAAACTGCTTAACTTAGGCAGCTCGCTGGGCATGCCATTGCTGGGAGGGGGCCGAAGGATTCTAACATAAAAGTCTTTTGTCTCTGACCTGAATTTCTTTTTTGGGGGGCGTGGGGGCACGCCGGGGCACTCTAGAGGCCCCAAACTAGAGCGAGGGGGTGAAGAGATCCAGTGTGTGTAGGTGGGCACAAGAATTGGAACATTCATGACGTCGGGGAGTGGTTGTCCAGAGAACTCAGATGTGGAACAGACTTCCAGAATCCCAAACACATTCATTCTGGTGTCCGCATGGACTGGTCTCTGAAATTCTGTAGTCCCAAGACCCAGTATGATCTAAGGAGGGATGGGCTGGCGATAGAGAACGTTGGATGGCTGCCCTGCCGGATTAGATGGTTGGGTGAATGAGACGTAGGAGTGGCTGGAGGTGACCTTGGGAAGGGACAGATGGATGGAGAGGGCTGGTTGGAGAAAACAGGTGGGATAATGGAGGAATGGATTGGTGTTAGAAAGGATACTAGATGGGGTAAGGGTAGGGTGATGATGGATGCATCGGATAGAGATGGCTAAATAAAGCATGCTGTATGGATTGGGAGATGGACAGGCAGACGGGAGGAGAGGGCTGGGGAGACAACCGGATGGATAGGCCCAGGGATAGCTGAGCAGAAGAGATGACAACACATGAACTGGATAAATCGCGGAGGGAACGGACTTCCACGTCTGCCTGGGACAGAGCTGCTTAACTTGGCTTTCCTGGATGGCATCAAGCCGTTCATAAACTCTGAAACAGCACACACCAAAACTCTAATGGGTGGTTGTCAGCAACGCTCAAAGAAGTTGGAGATTCCCCCCCACCCCGTACTGAGCCACGGATTCGTGCTGTGTCAGCCCTTCCCATTCGTTGTCTGGTCCTCCCCCACTGCCTCCGGAATGGGAAAAGATACAGAACTTCAAAATATGAATGAACAAAATATTAATGACAGCCCCTTCCCCCATCCCTGTTGAGTTAATCAAGGTAAGGAGAGCCATTTGCCAAAGCAGATCCCAGTTGCTGGAAAGCTGCGGCAATTTTTACACCTTTGTTCAGTGTCTGGACATCTCTGGGTGAAGTTCTGAGGGTCTGTGGTGTCTGGTTGAAGTCCTTGCTTTTCAAGAAGTCTGATATCCTGGCTCACATGTGGAAAGGGGCATCAGGAGCTCCCTGGGCCCTACGAAGGCCCACAGATTCCTGGGTGGGGGCCAAGAGAGCAGGATGGTTTAACCTGACCTGGGCCTTGGCTGGCCGTAGCCGCCCACCGCCCCCGACATGGATGTTGACCGTGGTGGCATAGCTGAGCCTCCTGGCTGGGGGTGGTGGGGGCTGAGGCTGGGGTGGTGGTGAAGGTGCCCGCGATGCCGGGGCAGAGGAGGACCAGGGACCCCGGGAGGCTGGGGGAACTTCTCCCCCAGGCCCTTGTCTCCGAGCGAGACTTTGGCTGATGTAGGACGCTGCCAGGTATCTTGAGAGGGCAGCTGCACTGGGACCCAGGAGCTGACGGGTTGGAGGAGGGGGACTGTGGGGTGGGGTCAACTCTGAAGACTCTGACCGGGCGACATGAGACACCGGGTGGCCTCCTGGTTTGGAGAAAACCATGGTGGTGGGAACCGGGATGGGTAACAGGCCCTGACTGTCCCGAGAGCCTTCCTGCTCAGGCAAAGCGGTCGCAGCTGGAACACGAGTGTCCGTGAGGCTCTTCTGCTCCAACAAAGGTGTAACTTTTTGGACGTGGAGGTCTGTGAAGCTTTGCTCCTGAAGCAGAGGTGCAGCAGATAGCCCCTGGATGTCTGGGAGGCCTCCCTGCTCGGGCAAAGGCGGGAGGGCTTGGAGGGCTTGGGCCTGGGTGTCCGTGAGGCCTTGTTGCCGGGGCAAAGGTGCGGCAGCTGGGACGTTCGGGTTCTGGGGCAAGGACAGTGGGGCGTCGGCTGGGATCTGACGGTCTAGGCAGCTTCCGTGTGCAGGCACAGGTGAGGTACCCGGAACCTGAATGTCTGAGAGGTCTTGGGGCAGAGGCAGCGGGGCGTTGGCTGGGGTCTGGTGGCTTAGGCGGCCTCCGTACGCAGGCCCAGGTGAAGTACCTGGGACCTGAACGTCTGGGAGGTCACGCTGCAAGGGCAGCGGAGTGTTGCCTGGGATCTGACGGTCCGGGCTGCTTCCGGGCGTAAGCAAAGTGTTGACGGCTTGCTCACAAACAGCAGCTGGGAACTGAACATCCCCGGAACCGCCTTGCTTCGTTGACAGGGTGGTGGTTGGGCTCTGGCTCTGTAGGTGGCCTTCTTTCTTGAGCACAGGAGTGGTGGCTAAACCCATGGCATCAGAACCACGTCCCTGCTTGGGTACAGCTGGGCTGGTTGGAACCTCGATGTCCACGTGGCCTCTGTGCTCAGGCAAAGGCGTGGTAGCTGGAACTTGGGTTTCCAGGTGGCCTTCTTGATCAGGTAAAGTTGTAGCTGGAACCTGATCGTGTGGGGGGTCTTCTTGCTCGGGCAAGGGTGTGGGGGCTCCAGCCACACTCTGTATATTCCAGAGGCCTCCTTGCCCAGGCAAAGGGGTAGCAGCTGGAACCTGGATGCTCAGACGGTCTTGCTCAGGCAAATTTGAAACATTTAGACCCTGGCCACCCAGGCAGCCTCCCTGCTTAGACAAAGGTGTGGCAGCTTGAACCCGGGTGGCAGGACCCAGAGGGACAGATTCCTGGGCACACGTCAGCGGGAAGGCCAGCTCACATACCAGCACGTGTCCAAAGGCAGGCAGGGGCCCTGTGTGCACAGCAAGAACGGAGTCAGGACCGCGATCTCAGTGTGGGCCGTCTCTGCTGACCACACACCCGGACCTCACCTGGCTCGGCCTGCTCACGGGGCAGGGAGGGGGACAGCTGCGGCTGGGCCAGAGCACGGGGCCGGCGGCGGGGCGCGTTGGCCGACGCCCGGGTCTCCGCCCGCTGCATCTGCTGGATCCGCTCGCTGTAAAGCCGGGCCAGCTCTCGCACTCGGGAAGCTGTCCTCTCCGAACTCGGGGCTCCTGCCTTCCCACTCCCGCCACCTCCACCCAGATCCGAGTCTTCCAGGATGAGCAGTGGCTCTGGGAAACCGGGCCGGGTCAGCTGCCCCTGCTCCAGTGCCTGCCAGGCGCTCCGGATTTCTGAACAAGAGCGGAATCCCAGCTCATCTGAGAATCCCTGGTCTCGGGTGACCTCCTGGGACTGGAAATCTGGGAAGGATTCCCCTTCCTCAGGATCCTGCTGCCCTACCCTGCCCCCAGAGGACCGCTCTCCTTTGGTGGAACTGCTTCCAGGAAACAGTTCTCTCCTCGTGGCTAGAGCCTCATCGGGCTCCCGCAGAGCTCCCTGAAGCCAGGAATCACAGGGAAGGGCGGGAGTGCTGGGAAGGCTAGGAATGTCAGGGACACTAGGGATGGATGGAAGGCAGGGCATTTCAAAAACATTGGAGATGTCAGGGAGGCTGGGAAGGTGGGGAATCTTGGGAATTTCAGACAGGCTGGGAATTTCAGGGAGGTTGGGTACGTCTGGACTTTTGGTACGGCTGGGAACGTCGGGAATTTCAGCCGCACTGGAACTTTCGAGCCCTTCTAGCACATGGAGTGGGGAAGGCTCCCGTTCATCCAACTCCAGCTCTTCCTCCTCCTCCTCTTCTGAAGAGTCCCGGCTGGGAAGGGCTTGGAATGCGAGGGCTTCACTGTCGCCTGGCACCTGCGAGTCTCCAGGGAACGCGGTGATGTCGTGGGGGGGCGGCTGTAGTGGGCACTGGGGAAGAGGCCAAAGATACCATGGTGGGCTGGCCCTCCGGCCCCCCGGACTGTGCCTGACCGAGCTAAATCCCAAGGACGCCCTGATGTGACACCCAGCTCACCCCTGGATCCCGGAGGCCTCTTTGGCTCAGCAGTTCTAGGATCTCCTCCGTGATCGAGGTCCCGGAGGGTTCCAGGGTGGGGGGGCCAGGGTCCTCTAGGTCCTCAGGGGGTCCGGAAGCTGGAACTGGTGGCTGAGGCTCCAAGGGGGGGTAGAGCTCCCCCTCACTGCCAGCATGCTGTGAGCAAGGAAAGAGGACGGAGGGCAAGAGTCGAGGGCCGCCCATCTCTTCCTCCCAGACTCAGAGGAGTCCGGGTCCCCAGACCCTGTGCTAGGGTATTTCTTACCTTGAGTCTAGGCTTAGCTGCGATGGAGAGATGAGAAAGAGAAGAGTGAGATGCAGAATCTGGATGATTCCTTACAGCCGATCCGCTGCCCCTATCAGCCCTCCCCCACGCACACGGGGCATCTCTCGGGAAGAGATCGACAGAGAGGCATGGACCCGGCCGGGCTAGAGTGGCCACTTACCATTCTGTGCAAACATAACATACGGGTCCTTTACTGGCTCTGGGGAGAGGACACAGGGACGTCAGGGGCCCAGCTCCCCCCGCGTTCTCTCGTCAACTTTCAGGTGGAGGACACTCACCAGACTGTCTGCGGCCACGGCGGGTAGCAGAGGGTCCTGGAGACGGAGCTGTGGGAGAGGCAGAGGAGAACCCCACGATGAGCCCAGCCCCAGGCTGGAGGGGACAGGCCGGGGGTACAATTCCTGGGGGAGAAGCGGGGGAACCTCAGGGTTTCATCTTCTTTACCTGTGTTCCTTCGTCCAGGGGTGAAATTTCTAGCATCCCGAGGTCGGGGAGACCCAAGAGGGGGCGTCGGGGGCTCTGGGATGGGCTTACTTTTAGGAGCACCTGCGGGGAGACATCGGGAACCCCGTGATCTACTTTTCCTTGGAAGTCATCCTCCTACTTCCACATCCTCCCAACCCAAGGCCCCAACTCACCGTGCAGGCTGTTTTCAAGGAGAACTTGTTTTGCCTGAAAGAGACCAGGGTGAGGGGCTGCGTCGCCGGGGGGCTGCCTCCGAGCGCCCCAGTCACAGTCCTATTAACGGGTGCTACTCTGTATGAGGCACGTCACACGACTGGTGATTATTAGTAGTCACCACAGGTGTGCGAACTCGGTGCTCTGACTCCTCCAGGTGAGGAAACCGAGGCCAGAAAGGTAGCGTCCCTTGCCCAAAGTCACACAGCAGCGATGTGGTGGAGCTGGGATTCAAACCCAGGCAGAAATTTATTTTTATCTACTTGTTTTTTTAAAGAGTTAGCATCGTCTTACGTATTTTTTTAACGTTTTATTTATTTTTGAGAGAGGGGCGCCTGGGTGGCTCAGTCGGTTGAGCAACCGACTTCCGGCTCAGGTCACGATCGCACGGTTTGTGAGTTCGAGCCCCGCGTCGGGCTCTGTGCTGACAGCTCGGAGCCTGGAGCCCGCTTCGGATGCTGTGTCTCCTTCGCTCTCTGCCCCTCCCCCACTCATGCTCTGTCTCAGAAATAAGTGAACGTTAAAAAAAAATACTTTTGAGAGAGTGCAAGTGGGGGAGGGGCAGAGAGACGGGGACAGAGGATCCCGTGAAGGCTCTGTCTTGACTGCAGCGAGCTCAATGTGGGGCTCACACTCATGAACCGGGAGAGCTGAAGTCAGATGCTTAACCGACTGAGCCACCCAGGTGCCCCCCTCCTTTTCTTTTTAAAATGCAACTTATTGATCACGGTCTAAGCGAGCCCCCTACTCTCAGGGTCTCGTAGCCCTACGGGAGGGGGGTGGTCCTCCAGCATCCCGAAGCCCCTTGGATATGGCAGGAGCTGTACCTTGGCGGGGATGGAGGCGGGGTGGTTCTCAAAGAAAAGGCGCTGGAGACAGTGAATCCACAGCCTCTTCTCTTCTTGGTTCTTGGCCTGGGGGTGGGATAGGGAGTCGGGAGCCAGGTGGAAGGTCTGGGGGCTGAGGGGAACCCTGACCGCCCAGCCCCACCTTGCACTCACCTGGAGCAGGTGCCTGTGTTTGGGAATGGTCAGGTCGGACACCTTGAACCCTAGAGGATCTCGAGGACTCTCGCTCACACTCAGGTTGCAGCACTGGGTAAGGGGGACAGAACGGGGCAGGGAGCTCAGAGCCCCGAGACTCAGTGTGTATCTGGGTTCCTACCTCCTAGAAAGATGTGCCCCATGAGGTTGTGTGGCGGGTCCCCTTACCCCCGGTGGAGCCCCCCCCTCCCCCACCAGGCTGGGCTCTGCTCTCCCTCACCAGTCCCTCGCCCTCATCTGGGTCCAGATGTGCTCCCCTCATGAAGATGCTTGCCTGGTGGGCGAATCCAGCCCCCCCACCGGCCCTCACCTGTATCCTGATGCCCTCACCCTTCATTAAACTTCACCCCCATCCTTGGACTCAAGAAAATACGGCCCTCAAATTGAGGCTGGGTTGTTCCTCCTTTGCAGACCCCGCCTGCCCCCAGCTATCCCGTAGGTACACAGGTGTAGGTATCCAGGATACACCTTGCAGGTGACATCCTGGTCCTGCCCCCAACCCTGAACTCACGAAGATATGGCCCTTGTAGGTGTACTCCGGACCCCGGCGTTTGGCCACGAGCAGCATCCGTGAGAAGAGAAAGAGCAGCCTCTCGCCCCCTCGAAGTCGGGGGCCGCCCCCTCCGCCACCTCGGAATGCGCCCTCTAGCACCAGCTCCCCGAAAGCACTGAGCTCCGGGCCAGTCCAGCCGCCAAGCCGCCGCTGCACTTCCTGCCGGGCCCGCCAGGTGCGCAGGGCACAGGGGCGCGCACACACACCAAGACCAGGAGGTTAGCAACAAGGCTGCACTACCCCAGCCCGTCCTCCGAGGCCGCCCCCGCCAAAGGCCCTCGTGCCCACTGCCCCCATCCAGCAGCCCCAGCCCACCCTGGGGTCACCTGGAGGCGCGCAGCATGCTCCTGCTTGCGTTTCATGTCATTGATGTACCAGGCGACCGCTGTCATGGACACAATGGCCTCCTCCACCATCTCACGGCCCCCGGCGCCCGGGCCCTCTGCCCAGTGCTTGCCTAGCTCCTGCCAGGCAGGCACCCAGGGAGGGAACAGAAACAAGAGAAAAGGATGGTAATGATAGGAGACAGACAGATACCAAGGCAGCGACAGAGGTGGCGACCCAGAGGAGGACAGAGACAAACAGGCAGAGACAGAAAGAGAAATCAGCTGGAGCCAGTCCCCACTGGTGGCAAGAACTTGTCCCCGACTGCTGGCCCAGTTTCTAGGGACTTGTCCTGGGTCCACCCTGCAGCTGTACCACCAGGCGGTCAACGGCCAGGACCTTGCCCTCCCCGAGCAGCACCCCCAGGGCCACGCCTGACCTGCAACAGCAGATGGTACTTGAGGATGCGCTGAACAGGCTTCAGCAGGAAGCTCTGCAGGGGCAGCGAGTGGCGGAGCTGGGCCTGGCGCTCCTGCAGCCACAGGGCTGCGGGCGGGGACAGCGACAGCTCCCGGAGCAGGGCTAGGGAGCTGGGGGCGGGGCACAGGTCAGGGGGCTGGCAGCCCCCAGCGGGGAGGGCGCGGCGGGGCGTGGCCAGGGTTTCAGGGGCTGGCAGGGGTCAGGGGCAGCTTAGGGAGAGCTCGGTTAAGGTCATAGGCTGGCAGGGGCTGGAGCTGGATGGGTCGAGGTGGAGGGAGGTTGGCTGGCACATCAACTCAGCGGGCAAAGGCCTGGGGCCCAGCGGGGGCTCCTCACTCCTCACCCCTCACCTCGGGTAGTTCATGCAGTACAATGTGTAGATGTCAAAATCCTCACTCTGTGGGTGACACAGCAGTTAGGGAGACCTGAGGTCCCAACTCCCCAGGACCCCCTCCCCCGCCTTACCCCAGCCCCATCCCGGACTGAGAGCCCCCACCCTGACTCACCCTTTGCACGAAGCACTCGGCAATGCCCCCTGCGCTGCTGCTGCCCTCCAGGTCCTCCAGGAGCTCACTGTGGGGGAGAGGGCGAGGTCAGGGACTGCCCTGTCCCCACAGCCCCCCGTGGGACGACTCCAGGAGGCTGGGGACTTGGTGGCTGCCAGGATCTCTCAAGGGGCTATCGTATCCGAAGGGAGTCTTCTGATTGCTACGTGGGGAGATCACAACCCCGCTCAGACTTTGTCCATGGACAGCGTCCCGTTCCTCAGCCCCAAATCTTGTCACAGCTGCCATGAGCCTAGGGATCTCGTGATATGACCCAGGGAGAGGGGTGTCATGGCCCTCAAAGCTGGGATCGTCTTAAGAGGCTGCTGTGATCCCGACATCTTGTCATGTCATCTCAGAGCTCCTGCAATAACGTTGAGATCGATCTCATCAAGACGTTCAGAGGGGTCAGGATTCTCGGACACCAGCATCTTCCTCACTGGGTCCAGGCCAACCATCTGGTTTGTCTGGGACTGAGGGGTTTCTCAGGACGACGTGGTCACGCGAATGCTCACGCTATCATGATCTTTAGGCCCCCCACCTGAGCCGTGGGTTCACCGTGATCTCAGACCTGACCTAGTGCTGAGACCCATCCCCGTACTTAGATCTCATCTGGGTCCTCGGGCTCCTATCCAACTCTGCCTCCACCACTCTGGTTCCTTCACTCCCCATCATGATCCCTGCCCAATGTCACTACCTCCCCATGTACCAGCCTGGAGAGGGGGTCATGGGACTCCAAGGTTTAGGTTAGGATACAGCCCGCCTCCCCTAGCCCTACCAGCTGGTGCCCCTGCCCGTCCCTCCCGCCTCTGACCTGCTGAACTCGTAGATGTCCTCGATGTTGGCAAATAGTATGCCCACCTGCTCCGTGCTCAGCCCTAAGACCCCGCCATCCAGCAGAGGACCCAGGTAGTCCTGTGGGGATGACTGGGGTTATGGGGGGCGGTGGAGGGCTGGCCCGGGTCCCCACTGTGCTCGGGTACCCGCCTGCCTCACCTCCACAATGCTGCGAAGGTCCCGGACATAGGCCCGCTCTGTCTCCACGATCTCGCGAGCCACTCGCTCTAGCCTCGAGGGTTTGGCGGAACCCGGAGTCCCCACCGGTGACAGATGCAGGCGGATGGGGGGTCCTGGAAGGGGCTCTGGCCTAGAGGCCGAGCAGGCTGGGGCGGGCCCTGGAGCCGGGTCCCCCTCGGAGCCCACCGTGCTCAGGGATGTGGAGCTCCCAGAACCTCGGGGGGAGGCCATGGCAGGGGTTGCAGGGGCTGCCAGGGGTGAGAAGCAGGAGGTCAGGCCGTCTCCCCAGCTGAATGAGTGCAGCCCTACACTCACCCACCCCAGGTCAGCATCTGCCCCTCCCCTCCTCCCGGGGCTCCCTTCTCCTCTTGCCACTGCACTGCCTTGGTCCTGTCCTGTTCTCTCCCATCAGGATCTTCTCTGGGCTTCGACCTCCACTTTTCTAATCCACCTCCGTGTGTCGGGCTGGGAGATCTTTATTAATTTGCCCGTTTGACCCTGTCACTTTAAGTATAACCCCTTCATGCCCTCAGGAGAAAGTCCAAACTCCTCAGATCCACACTGCCCTACGCAACGTGGCCATCAGAGACTTTTCCAGTCTGTTCTCTTCCCACAGACACACCACTTCTCACACTCCAGACTCCAGTCGTATTCGGCTGCCTTCAGTTACTTAAAAACACAGCCTTCTCTCACCTCTACACATACTTTTCCCTCTGTGTGTAATACTCTTCCTTGCTTTTCCCAACTCATTGCTCCTTATCTTTTAATTCTATTATGTCTCCTCCTCCAGGAAGCCTCCATTGAGGTCCCATACTGGGCTCCCACAGGGAGAGGAAAGGGCAATCACCCCCACCCCCACCCCCGCCCAGGCTTGACCGCTGGACTTTGGGTGTCCGCCTCCGGACTGTCACCATCTAGGGATGGTTCCATCTGCCCCACCAGACTTGGGAACTCTGTGTAGGCAGAGCTGGGACTGTCTTGGTCACCCTATGTGGCCAGCACTGGGCCAGCCAGTGTCTTGAATGAAGGAACAAATGCCCAGCAAGCTCCACCCTCCCTTGGACTCTCACCTGTCTGGGTCTCACACACAGCTGCGCAGTCACACACTTCACCTGTGGGGCCACCGCCAAGGCTAGGGCTGGGTTTGGACAGGCTCGGTCCGCGGGCTCCCTCGGGCATGGCTGAGTGGCTCAGCGGCTTCTGCGGAAAGACCCCCTTCTCGGATATCAGGACCCCATCGGCTTCCCCGCCGCCCACACTCACAGATTAGGCCAGAGAATTAGGAGTGTGATCTAAGTCCAGGAGGCACCGGAGAGTAAATAATGGGGCAGACAGAGGCATAGTGATAGAAAGAGGGGCACCAGGAGAGATAACACAGAGAAAAAGATGGAAAGGTTGAGACAAAGAAGAGTGAAGCTAGGAGTCTGGTCTGTCTGGGGCCGGAGGCTCAGGGATCCTGGGAACGTTTGGGCTCTGGCTGGAGCCGAGGGCGAGGGGCAGGGCTGGGAAAAGCCGTGGGCGGGAGGCCGGGAGGTCCCTGGGGAGGGCGGAGGAGGCTGGGGGACCGGATGCCAGGGTCCTGCAGACGGCTCCCTCCCCCGCCCAGGGCTGCGAGTTGGGGCGCTGGCCCTGAGCCCTCGACCCACTCCCCTCTCCAGCCAGTCCCTCCGCGATCCGCTTACTGTCCCCACCGCCTCAGCGAGGGTCCCCAGCACCTTCCCACACCCTTTCAGACCCAAACTCCCGCCGGCGCCTCCGCTCGCCCCCCGCCGGCACGCCCCCTCATTGTTCAGCGGCAGCGGCGCCGCCCCCTCCCCCAGCCCGTCGGGGCCCCTCGCCTCCCCCCTCACCTCCCAGGGAGTCTCCAGCCCCGAGCCGAGGCTGCCGGATTCCTATTCAACCCTAGCACGGTCCCCGGGGAGACGCAAAGCCGGACTCCTGGGTCTCTGCAAGTCAGGGGCGTGAACTTCGGGCTCTCAGCCTCCGGGAACCAGAATCCGAGGTCTCTCGGAGAGTGGGATGCAGCGGTCCGAATTTCCTGGTCCTCTCAATGGGGGATGCTGGAGTCTCGACTCTTGGGTCTCAGATGGGGTGCTGGGGACCCAAGTTCCTGAGTCTTCTAGATAGGGCCGTGGGGCGACCGGATTCCTGAATTCCCCTAACTCTAGGAGCGGGGATTAAACCATCTCCAGGCGGGAGCGCAGGGGAGTCCCCAGTTCCTGAGTCCCCTGGAAGGAGTGGGCGTTTCAGCACCAAACAGACTGGCCGGGGCGCTGGGAGTCCGTGTGCCAAGTTCGGATGCTGGGCTCGGATATCTGGGAACCGTTGGAGGTAATCACCGATCTGGGATCCTAAGTTCTTTAAAACGGGGTGCAGAAAGCTCGGCCTCCAGGAACGCGCGGGGCTGACGTCCCGGACTCCCGGCTCCTCCAGGAGGGGGCGCTGGGCACCTGGATATCTGGGGTCCTTTAGCCTGGACGCGGGGTCCCGGGCTTCGGGGTCTCTCACGGAGCGGTGCACAGACTCGCGACGCCAGAGTCCACGACTTTGGACCCTTCGGGTTCTGGGATGAGTACCACGGGGCTCCGGCGGCGGCAGCGCCACATCTGTAGCGGGAGAGTCCGGTCCCAGCTGTGAGGCGGGGGGCGGTCGCCTAGGGCTTCCCCTCCCCCCCGAGCCGCCCCGGCGCACATCCTGTTCCCGCCCGCGGGGGGGAGGGGCTGCCTTCCGGCCAGCCAGCCGGTAAAGGGTTAAGACCCCTCCCCCCTGATTCTGAATATTCATGAGAAGGCGAGTCCCAGAAAGGCTACACCCCCACATTCCAAAAGCTTCTGACTTTTCCCTTTTACAGCAAGGGCCTTCAGGGCGTGAGAATCCGGAACTGGTAACGCACTTTCTCCCATTGGTCAACCGAACAATTCTTATTTGCATATGCAGTAAAGGCGGAGCTGTCCAGCGGGTAGGGTCACGTGTCCAAAAGCGACTGAAGGACCTCGCGGCGCGAGGGTGCGGCCGGAGCTCCAGTGGCGCAATCGGTTAGCGCGCGGTACTTATACGACAGTGCGAGCGGAGCGATGCCGAGGTTGTGAGTTCGATCCTCACCTGGAGCACCTTTTTTTCTGTTACCAGCATTTTACAAATGTACACGTCTCGTAAGTGAACTGAAACATCTACATCACCACTGAGGGGAGCGAGCATTCGATCTTTGGAGTTTTTGGGTTAGAAAGACTCCTGGAACTAAGGCAGCTGCCCGGGAGTGTTCTGTACTGTGGGGAGGTGCCCTTTCCATCCTGGCCGCCAGAGGGTGGTATCGTCTCTTATATGCCTGCGAATTCAATTGGGTCTGCAAATCTCAGTTTAAGACTTCTGTAGATGTGTCGGGTTCTCCTCCGCAAACTGTCCAAGGCATTGCTTTTTTTTTCTCCATCTTCTCTCTCTCTTTTTTTCCCAGTTTCATTGAGATGTAATTGCCATATAACATTGTATTAGTCCAAAGTGTACATGATTCGGTATATGTATAAATCGAGAAAAAGAGTTTAGCTGACATCAGTCACGTCACATTTTTTTTTTCTCCTGTGTCTTGGATTTTTCACTTTCCCTTTTCCTCCCTTTTTCTGAGTTGGTTTGTTCCTTTCAACAAATACTAAACATGCACTATGTGACCGACTCCTGTTTAGGGTTTAGGTGTGAGTGATAGCGCAGTGAACAAGACAAAGTCCCTGCCGTTGAGGATTTGACATTCTTAGCTGGAGAGACACGTTTCTATAAACATGAAAACTAAGTATATTTTATATGTTAGGTGGTGGTGAATGTCATGGAGAAAGCAGAGCATATGAGAAAGAGGATGGGGTGTTGGAGGTTCGGTGTGGGCTGCAGTAATAGTCAAAACACCATCTCACTGAGAAGGCATTTGAGCAGGAACCTAATGGAGGGGAGTAAGCCATAGGGATAACTGGGGAATATTTCAGGTAGCCATAGCAGCCTGTGCAAAGGCCCTGTGGCTGAAGCAGGTCAGGTATAACGGTGGAGCAGCCAGGAAGCCAGTGTGACTAGAGCAAGAGTAGCCAAAGGTAAGAGTCAGGCCACGTAGGCTGGTGAGGTCTTAGGACTTTGCCTTTTATGTGATGGGACTCTGACTCAGGTGTCAGGACAAGTTCC
Organism: Panthera uncia; assembly: GCF_023721935.1. Taxonomy (NCBI): domain Eukaryota; kingdom Metazoa; phylum Chordata; class Mammalia; order Carnivora; family Felidae; genus Panthera; species Panthera uncia. Next base: position 13,545,282 of record NW_026057588.1, read on the forward strand.
CTGTGGTTGTTTTGCTGGGGAGTGGGGAGAGACTGAGGGCAGGTCCTGGGCCAGGAAAGCGGGAAGGGACTGCTATGAAAGTTCAGGTGGGAGATGATGCTGGATAGGACTACGGTGGGGGCCACAGGAGGAGGCAGGTAGATCTATTTAGAAGGTGAATCAGAGAGAATTGCTGTTGGACTGGGGTGTGAGTTTGACAACGAAGAGTCAAGGGGACTCCCAGGTGTTTGGTACCGGTAGCCGCTGGTAGGGACCATTTTCTCAAATGAGGTTCGCTTTTGTTTTTACCAGCAGAGACTTTTTGCTAAGGCAGGGGCCAGAGATGTCAGTTTCTTGTACCTCAAGTGTCTGTAAATGTCTCCTCATGGCTTGTTCTTGCTCTCTGCCTCCCCACTGTCTTTGGGTCTCCGCATTTCTATGTATTTTTTTCCAACCCTCTTCTAAGTTTGGGGATCTGAGCCCTTTCCCAAAACTGAGGCGGGGGGGGGGCAGCTTCCTGGAAGAGGAGATCAATGGTCAGGGTCTGCCAGTGTGCAAGGAGAGCGAGCCAAAGAGGAGGGCAGGAGGAGGGGAGGGGAGAAGGCAGAGGAGGGGAAGCTTCTGGAGAGGGAGAACCCCGACAGGAGACAGCAGAGGGGTGGGGAGGATAGGTGGAACCGAGGCGACAAGGAGTGAGAGGCAGGGGGGGAAAGGGTGGAGAGGGCAGGAAGAGGGGAGAAGGGAGAGGAAGAGAACTGAAGAGAAAAGGGGGTAAGGGACAGGGGGTGGGGGCTGGAAGGGGAACACAATAAAAAGGGGAGAGGAAGAGTTGGAGAGGGTGAGGGGGGAAGGGTGGCGCAGGAGGGTAAGGGAGGAGGAACTGACGGGGGTAGGGCGGGAGAGGAGAGGGAAGTGGGGATGGGGAGAGGAAAGCGGGGGGGCGGGGAGAAGGGGTAGGGGGGGCGGAGGCGGCGGCGGAAGGGGGGCGGGGCGCCGGCGCTGACGCGGGGCGGCTTCCGGGCTCGGGGCGGCCGGCTCCCCCGCCCCAGGGTGGTTCCCGCCGCCTGTTGCCTTGTATGGTCCGAGGACGCCGCTGTCCTCGGGGCCCCGCCCGACGGGGCCGCGACCCACACTCTTGGCCCGGCGAGCCCGACCCCCGGCTCGGCCCCGCCTGGAGCGCGGAACCTCGAGCTTCCGAGGACCCCCAAATGCCGAGATCCCGCAATACCGAACTTTTCGGGCCCCGCCGGGCCAAGACTCTGCAATTCCGAGGACCTGGGGGCCCGGAAAGCCAGAATGCTGCATTCTGGGATCCCGGAAAGTTTTCTGAGACACCCAAGGGCCTCGAATTCTAAGTCGCCCAGACTACCTCTGAGATTCTGGAATCCTGAAGCTTTCAAGCTCCCTCCCCCAGGGGGTTCCGAAAGGCTCAGTCCCCCAGGCTCTCACGTCCTGGAACGCCGGGGAGTGGGCTCCCAGGACGCCCCGACTTTCGGGACGCCCCCTCCCCCACTCGCCGCGCCCGGCCGCCCCCGTCCGCCCTGGGCTCGCGCCCCGGCACATTCCGTCCTCTCCGCCCCGCCCCGCCCTCCTCCCTCGGCCCCGTGGGGACGGAAACATGCCCTCCCCGCCCGCGCCCGGCCGAGAGCTGGGCCGAGGAGCCCGGCTAGACGGGAACGCCTGCACCCCCGCGCCCCGGGAACTGGCTCTCCGAGTTCTTGAGGAGACCTCACCTGGCCCCGCCCTCTCAGGTGGACGGCCGGGCCAGGTGACGTCACTTCCTGCCAGGTAAGCGCCGCTGGCTGCTCAGTCGGCCGGGGTTTCGGTTGACCCTGTCTATCCCTAAAAAAGGTGCCCCGCCACCCTCCCCGCCCCTCTTACTGCTTCGAGACCGCACAAAATCCAGGATTCAAGTTTACACACAGATTCCTTTTATTTAAAAATTCCAAAAAACACAAAAATAAACTTTTAACAATATATATTACTTAATATATTATTATAGTATACTTATAACAATAATTATTCCATCTTTTCCAATATTACAAAAATGAAGAAGAAAAACACAAGGGAAGCAGACGACCCAATATATATAAATACTATAAAATCTATTAGAATAAATAAAGTCGTCATAAATAAAGGGCCCAATGGCTGGGGGGATGGGGCAGGGTGGGTGTTTGGCAATGGCTTTGGCAACTTGCTTTTGGAGGGAAATTTTGAGCACCAGGATTCCCCCTCAGGGGGAGGCTCCAGTCACCATCAGACACTGGAACCTCAGGGTCTAGGAGAAATGGGGAGGGGGGGGGCAGTAGGAGCCTATTATTCACAGCATTGGGAAAGAGGGGCGGGTAGAGGGCTCACTGCCTTCCTCAAATCTGCTACATTTTTTTTTTTACAGGACCCCAGAAAACACTCCTGCCCCCAACACCATGAACACCGAGCTTGCACACTGGGGACCTGCCCCAGCGTGGGGTCAGGGGAGTGGGTTAATGCACTTTGGACGTTGGGGGAGGGGGGAGGCTACTTGACTGAGTCCCCCAGTTCCCCACAGCCCCAGGGCCCCTGTGGAGCCCACAGCAAAACAGAAATGGCCCCCTTGAGATCCAGCTGATCTGTACCGGACAGGCACTTATCACTCAGAAACAGAGATTCGATTGAAGATGGGGAGGCGCCGGGGGGCTGCAGGTGGCTGAGGTGGCCCAAAAACCCCAGCCTCGAAGACGGGCGAGTCGGATCCCCCCAGGCTGCTGCCACTGCTGGCATATTCATCAGGATCAGATCCCAGGGAGTGTGCAGAGGGGCTCCGAGCCAGGCCACCCAAGGGCCCCCAGACGCTGCCCGGCGTAGCCCTTCGGCAGGAGGGGCAACAGGCTGGGGTGGGGTCCCTTCGGGCCACAGGGGTCCCAGGGGCAGCAGAGAAAGCAGAGGGTGAAAGCGGAAGGTCCCCAGGTGGTGGTGGTGGGGAGCTGGAGGGAGAGAAGGAGCATGAGGACAGGGAAGGGCCTGCCAGGCCCGCTGGTGGTGGTGATGGTCTGCGGCCGGAGGGCAGGCCTGAGAAGCTGATGCTCTGGCGAAGCACATGGGGGTGGCCTGGGACAGCCAGATCCTCGCTGGGGTTGTGGATGAAGTGGCAGCGTGAGCCGTAGGGGCAGCGGCCCTGGAGGTAGAACTTGTGGCAGAGTTCTGTCTTGTACTTGGGGTGGCGACTGGCCTGGCGCAGCTCGCCCAGACCGTGGGCAAACTGGCACTTAGCCCCATAGCGGCAGCGCCCGCTCTCTGAGAAGGTCCGACATAGCTCAGTCTTGTAGCGGGATGAGGTGGTGGGGGTCGCAGTAGGTGAGGTGGGTGAGGGTGACAGTTCAGGGCCTGGGCGGGGAGCCAGGGGTGCGAAGCCTGGGGGTGGCGGGACCCAGCCACAGCTTCGACCCTCCACCAGGCTGGTGGAGCGGCCAGGCAGACGGGCACCGACCCCAGCCGGGCTGTTGTCGGGCGAGCTGAGGCTCCAGAGCCCGGAGGAGGCCCAGCCTGGGCTGGACTCAGTCTCTCCGTGGTCAGATGGCAGGTCAGGGCTCAGCGACAGGAGGCTCTGTGGGAACAGGGACCGGTTAAGACACCGAAAATGCTGGGTGACGCCCCACCACAGCTGCAGGGCACCTAAGAGCTTGCCAGTCCGGTTTGTGGGCTCCCGGCCCGAGCCCCACCTGCCCACGTTAAAACATGGGCTCCCGATTTGGAGGTTCTGAGTTTACTCGCGACGGAAGCCCGTCCCGAGGCACCCAGGCACTCCGGCTCCCCCGGCTGGATCGAGAGGAGACCCCAGCCTTCCCGAAGAGGACAGGCACGCCACTGTCCTCTCAGTTTTGAGCCTCTGGGCCTCTCGGGATCTGACCCCCGCGCCTCGGGTTCTCCAGTTTCACAACTGGAGGAGCAGGCAAACTTCACCCAGGCAGGGGCCGGGATCTCGTCGCTTTTCGAGTTCCCAGAGTTCCCCGCTGGGTCAAGGGGTGGAGAGACAGAAGTCGGCTTCCCCTCACCCCGAGACTCCAGCCCCAGAAACGCCTCCGCGCAAAACCGCGCCCTCAGCAACTACTAAGGGGGTGAAACCAGGTGTGGGGCCATTTCCGCCTCCAGACAGCCCTAGTCTGAGAAAAGTCTTCCACTTTTCCACCTCCAAGGGCCACCCCACCAATGTCTGGGCCGAGACCCGAAAGTCGCAGGCTCCATTTCACCTCTAGAGGATCGCACAGGTCGGAGAAGGGAGGCAGGGCCCCCGGGCTGGAGTGTGAGGCTCCATGGAGCTCCAGTTTGAGAAAGGAGCCGGAGGTCCCGGGCCAGAGTTTTCGGCGCTGGAGAGCCCTAGCTTAAGAAGGGGGTCAGGCATGCGGACACCGGGGGTGCCGGTCGGCGGGGGCTCACCTCGTAGATGGCGGCGAGATCCATGGCGGCGCGAACGGCCGATGGGCTGAGAAGTCGGCCAAAAGTGGGAGCGCTGAAGTCAGGCTGCGGTTGGCTGCTGGAGCCGGTGTTTTTATAGAGACGAAGTGAGGAGGCGGGGCCAGCGGGGCCCGCCCGGGTGGGTGGGGCCAGGAGGGGCGCTTCCCGGACGCGCGCCCCCAGCAAGGCCCGCCCGGCACCCCGCCGGGACGCGCGGGGAGGCGGGCCCGCGACCGGGCGGGGAGTGCCCACGGTGGGGGGCGGGGGGAGGGGTGTCGGCCCAGTTTTCAAGGCTGGAGACTGAGGCGCGGAGAATCGAACCGAGCCGTGGTGGGGGCAGGGCTCCTGGGGGAATTGACCTGGGCAGGGGCCAAGAGAGCGTGCGCGGGAGAGACGGCCGGGGGGGGGGGGGGGGGGGGAGGCGAAGAGAGACGCAGAGCGAGAAAGAGACAGAAATGGAGAGACCCGAAGAGAAAAACAGAGACAGGGAGGGAGAGACACACACTGGGAGACGGACACTGACAGGGTGAAACAGGGCAGGGAGAGGAGGATAAGTTGGGAGACAGAAAAGACATGGTAGAGCGTCCCAAAGAGACAAACTCAAGGAGACAAGCGAGAGGGAGGGTCACAAAATAGAAAAAGAGGGAGAAAAACAAGCAGAAACAAACACCTACATACAGAAATCCGTAGGGAACGGAGAGGGGACCAACAGGCCAGGTGGGGGATTCTGAGACCTGCCCGACTGGTTCGGTCTCCCTCCCAAACAGCCCAGATTCAGAGAGCTTGATGGCCGTCCCCTCCACCCCGACTCGCGGGGGCGAGGGTCCCGGATACCTGGCGAGGCAGGAAAGGAGCCTCTCCTGCTCCCGCAGAGCATGGCACTTCCGATCGTTTCCTCTGGGCTAAGCACCGTTCTATGAAAGTGCTTTACAGACGGCAACTCAAGAAGGTTATACACCCGTTTTGCACACGAGAAAACCCAGGCCACCCTGGGAAAACAGAGAGGCCAAGTTACTGTCCCAAGTGCGTGTTAGTAAGTGGCAACAGTCTAACATCAGGGGCTGGAATTATGTAAAGAGTGTGCCGCCTGAGAAGACTCCAGATTGGAAAGGAGGAGGTCTTTTATTGTGGTGGAGGGTTGCCTCGACGGAAAGGAAAGCTGTTTTGAGGTGGAAGAAACGGGTCATCCCCCAACTGATGGTCGGATGGGTCTCTTTTGAATGGGTGTGCCTTGAGAGAATTCTTAATTTGCGAGGATTCCTCCCCACATTGGCAAGTGTTTGATGGTCAGGAGGGTGCCCTGAGTGACAATCAGTTAAGACCTGGGAAGAAAACTTATTCTTAAAGGGGGTCTTGGTGAGCTGGCCGCCCTGAGTGAAAACAAGGGGGTAGAAATCATAGCCATAGCGTGCAGTCATGAGGGTGGCAAGCTCATTGTTGCAGGCTGTGGCCGCGGGCTTGTGTTGAGGTGGGAAGAGTCTGCCAGGCACACCGACTTGCCTCGTCGGACCCAGCTCGGGGGAATCCCTGGTGCGGCGCTTTCTGGGGCTGAGGGGCCTTCCCGGCCAGTCCCGTGAGCCGGGCGGCTGCGGGCGGCTTTGGCACGGTTGCAGCCTCCCGCTTGCCCGTGACTCACTCGCAAGGGGCGGGGGAGGGGGGCTTCCTGGAAGCCGTGACGAGGAGGCTCGACCCGGACGCCCGGGTTCCTCTCTCGTAACCAGGGCTTCTGTCGCCTGTAAACACAGCCTGGAGGACAACGGGGAAAAGGGAAAGGGGAGGTGCCTGGCACCCACCTCCCCGCTGGGCTCCAAATCCCAGTGCCGCTAGTAGGACGGAGGCGGCGGGAAAACGGGAGGTGGGGGATACCCTGGGGTCCCCGGAGTCTGGCTCGGCTCTGGCCGCGATCCTGGAGGAGTTTCGATTCCCTGGAGACAGGGAGCATTTCCCATCCCTGAGTCAGACGGACCCCCCTCCGCTCCCCTATCTGCTGAGTCATCGGCCCTGAGAGCCAGGACGCTAGGGATTGGAAGACGCTCAAAGAGGCCGGAGAGGGGGCTTTGCGCGGGGAAGGGCCGACCATCCACCGAAACACGGACGGGTGGGAGCCAAGGGATCGGGCCTCGGCCCCTCCTTTTTCAGATTTAGGGGTCCGGGTCTCCGAACCACCTCTTCGCTCAGATCCAGACCAGGCCCCCCAGGCCCTCCTACAACAGACCCACAAGTTCGGGCGCCTAGCCCTCCGTTCTCTCAAGCCTGAGTCTGAGCCCCCAGCCCCTCCTTCCTCCGATTTGGGAGTCTGGCTCCCATCCCCCTTTCCACCCCGTCCAGGCCCCAGTCGCCCCAGATGCCCCAGCCCGGGAGGAAGTTCAGGGCAGGTCTCCTCCCAGCTCCCCACGTAGCCAACGGGAAAATCCGTGGCCCCAGCGGCGGCCGGGAATCCCCTCTGGAATGACGGTGGGGAAGGGGATGGCCGGGGTCCCCCGCGGGGTGCAGGGGGGCAGGTCCTGGGCGGGCAGAGGGAGGAGGGAAGGGGCGGAAACCAGCGAGGCTAAAAATACGGCGAGCACTTCCGGCCTAGGGGGAGGGGAACGGAGAGCAGAGTTTCCAGAAAAACAAGCGGGGACGGGAAACGCGGGGGTGTGAGAGCCGGTGCGAGTGCGCGGGCGAGCAGGGGTGCGTGTACCCGCGGCACGTGTGCGCGCCTGGTGTGACTGGGCGTGAGCGGGGCGGCCGGTGGGCGGACCGTGGCCGTCGCAGCGTGACGGTGTGTGCACTGCGGGCGCGAACGTGCGTGCCCTGATGTGCCCGGGGACGCAATTAGAAGTAGGTGTGGGTCACGAGAGTGTGCGCCCCTTTTCCTGTGTGAGGGCTGTGTACTTACGGCTCCGCCTGCCACGGCTGTGTGTATAAAGGTGCGAAACCACCCGTGCCTTTGTGGTCGACGACGCTGTTGACTTTAACGGCCTCTGGCTCTAGGGAGTGTGTACTCCGCTGCGGCCGTCCTCGAGGTGCATTCGCAAGAACGTGTGACCCACACACCCACCTGCACATCTGTATGTCGTCGCTCTGAACCACAGCGGGGTCTGGAGTCACCAAGGGTGTGTAACCCCTTGAGGAGTGCACCTGAAAGCCGTGTGTGTGTGTGTGTGTGTGTGTGTGTGTGTGTGTGCGCGCGCGCGCGCGCGCCACCTGTGTGTCACCGTAGGTGGCCGTGGCTGTGTGCCAGCTCCCTGTAGCTCTTTTGTGTAGTGGATGGTGTTCCCAGGTGTCTGTGTCCTTTTTTGGGGGTGAGGCTGAGAACAGGGGAGGCCAGAATCTGGATGAGGTTCCTCTGAGGCCCAGTCACAAGGCAGTGGCGCTGGTGAACTTTGGTTCCTGACGTCTGTATCGCACATCATGGGGAGGGTGGCTGGTCACTGTTTGCCACATCCGGGGGCACAGCAGACACACACACACACAGACACACACACACACCCCTTCTCTACCTGAGAAGCATGATCTATCCCCAGCTAAGGCTGCTTTTGATAATATTGAGCTAAGTGTAGGGCTGACTCAGCCTGTGATGGGCAAAGTCTGCGATGGGGTGAAAGATAGTGGGTTAAGTGGTGATTAGAGAGTTGTTTATATATTCATGTGGTTGGATTGTTCCTTTAGAGTGTGTTTGTGGGAGTGTCACTGGGTCGGAGAGCCTGGGGACACTATGATTGTAGGATGGTGGGTTATGCTGTTCTCTGCTCTGGAGGAGGGGTGTCATGTGCACCCGTGTCCCCACGGTCTGTTTTGCTCTGTGTGGCTGTGCATCTCATGTACACCCTTCCCTGGAGTGTGTGGTTGTGCACCAGCCTCTATAATCTCCCTTTGGGTCTAATAATCTGGTAAAAATCTCCATGAAGGTCCTTCGTGACCTGCCTCAACTTCTGTCCGTGCCCTGTGGTCAAGGCCTCCACATTGTTCCATAAACACATCAGCACATTCCTGCCTCATGGCCTTTGCACTTGCCGTTCTTCTCCTGGTGCTGCTCTCTCCAAATGCCCACATGCCTATTCCCTCTCCTTCAAGTCCGCTCCAATACCACCTTCTCAGCGAGGCCTTCGTGAGCTCTGTCAAGGACTTTTTAAGTAAGTCTTATCATCTATTTAACAAATAATACATATAACATCTATTTATAGCCTATAATAATGATGAGTACCCATGACCCACCACCCAATCTAAGCTCTAATGTCTTACTAATGTCTTTTAGTAAAGTAACATAATTCTCCATATGCAAATCTTGCATTTGTGTTAGATTTATTCCTGTAGATAGCATCATCAACTAGTGCCCAAGACCTACACTGCCCTTCCTGAGGGTCAGCCCGACATGCCAGGCACTTCAAGAAAGGAACTTTCTAGGATGTGTTCACACACACACACACACACACACACACACACACACACACACACAGGGCTGGCCATTTCCCAGGACTCTAGTGTGGGGACTTGGGCTCTGGGTGAATCACAGGTCTTCACAGTCCCAGGGTTTCCTTGCAGATGTGGGGTCTAGGACACATCTGGGCAGTGACACAAGAACCAGGGCACAGAAGGTGTTGGGTGGGGCAGTCCCACAACCCGGCTGACTCACTTGAGCCTTTCACACCCCAACAGCTGAGCTTGGGCTTGCCCAGGCCTGAAAGCCATGGCTGAGCTCTTGAAGCTCTCGTTCTTGGGGAAGTGGAGAGCCTGGTGGGTTCCTCCCTCCCTGAAGCCCCCTCCCCAAGGCCTGCTTCCCGGAGCTGGGGCCCAGGCGCCTGGGTTCTTCCCCAGGACTGATGATTCACCCCTACTGGGCCCTTTTCACTTCTCCTTTGGGGCTAAAAATACAAGGACCCAGGCATCCAGCTGGACCAGGCTTCACCACGGATTGCACAACGCCCCTAGTTTGAGTGCTGCTGACGCAGGCTCCAGGTTCGGGTGGGGGAGTGAGTTGCTCCCAGACCAGGCATGCTGAGGTCAGGGCCTAGAACCCTTTCACTTCCCCTTTCCTTGGCTGAGGACCCTGGGGGCTGGGTTGACACTGGAAGTGTTGGGGATCCCTGGACTTGGTTGTGGCCCCTGGAAATGAAACTGCTTCCCCTAGCCCCAGTTAACCTAGGGCTCCCAGAATCTGGCCTCCTTCATAATAGACAGAGTCCCAGTTAGGAATTGGGAGCAGAAGACAGCAAAAGGGGGCTAGGACAGAGAAGGTCAGAGACAGGGAGACAGGAACACAGAAGCGCAGAGAGAGAGAGAGAGAGAAAGTGACCAAAAGAGAGAAAGTGAAAAAATGAGAGAGAGAGAGAGAGAGAGAGAGAGAGAGAGAACAGACACATGCCTCAGAAACATACAGGACAGCTAGAAAAGGGAACAAAATCAGAGAGACCACCCCCAAACTGGGACAGAAGCAGGAAGGATTGAAGGAGAAGGACAGGTCAGGGATCCTCACCCAGGCCAAGCTGGGGGAGAGCCCCTGGAAGAGGTCATCAACAAGCAGTCCAAAGTGCATCCTGGGCTAGGGAGGACAGCAGGCCCCGGGCTGAGCAAGGCCCCGCCCTGCAAACTCCCTGCTAGCCTCTGCTGCCCCCTGCTGGCTGTGGCCACAGTGCTCCAGCGGGAAGAAAAGTCAAAGACAAGGCGGCTTTGAGGTCACTCTTCATTCCCTCCCGGTCCCCTTCCCCTACTGCCTGCCCCACTCCCAGCCCTGCCAGCTCACAGGGTGCCCCCAGGGCCTGTAGGTGGTGCAGGTGTCTTGCCCGTGACCTTGTTGGCACAGTCCAGCAGAGCGGTGTGAATGTCCTTGGCACAGGCAATCTGGGCTTTGATGACTGCCAGGTACTGCGGGTAGGGCAGGCTGTCAGGCTGCACAGCGTCCGGTTTGGTGGCTGTGGGCACCAGCGTTGGAGAGTGCTTGGCGCTGTCGCAACTCTGGGACAGGCACTCATGTGCCAGGCGCTGTGGGCAGGTGGGCAAGGTACGGCATCAGTGTCGCTCACCCCGCCTACTCCCAACCCCACCCCACGGGCCAGCCTGGGGTAGCTTGCTCAGCCTCTGGACTCCCAGGGTCTGGGGGTCAGAGCCTGGCCCCCCTGCCAATCACTTGCTGGGTGACTTCCGGTGTGCAGCTGCTCCTCTCGGAGCCTGTTTCCTTCGCTACCTCATCAGGCAAGGACGAGAACGCGTGTGTGAACAGAGAACACGAGAACAGTGTGAGAGCCACGGGCACTAGCGCGTCACCTTAAGTGCTAACTGATGAATGTCGGCCAGCTATTACTGTGACTGTCCTAACTGCGGCCTTTGGCACTGGCAGTGACTTCTCCGATGACACCTGCTCCTGGGTTTCCTCCTTCTTCTCTGGCTGCTCTCTCTAGACACTTCTTAGTCTACACCAGCCTTAAATGGGGGTAATTCCCAGGTCCCGTCTCCTCTCCCACTCTCAGGCACCACTCAGTTCTCACCTCTGCGCTGACACCACACCTGTGTCCCCGGCCTCCCCTGGAATTCCAGAGCTCTCATACCCTCCCCACCAAAATGTTCCTCTTCCTGGGTCCCTGTCTCAGGAGCCTGTCTTGGTGCGGCCTAGCCTCCTTGAATCCTGCCATGGTTGCCTCCTGGGGCTCCCAGCCTCCACTCTTGGCTCCTCGAACCCATCCTTCGTTGGGCAGCCAGAGGCATATTCCTAAAGAAGCCAGCAAGCAGGTCGACGGTCTTCTCTGCTTAAAACCCTCCATGGCTCCCCAGCGCCCACAGGGCCATATTCAAAACCCAACAAGCCCTAATGCCTCCTACACCTCAGCAAAACTGAGTTTCATGACATTCCTAAAGGAGAGTTAAAGCAACAGCCTGTTCCTTCTGGCTGGAACACCTTTCTACCACCACCAGGCTTCTCAAATTCTGGTTTTTCTTTCAAAACCTAGTTCAAAATGATGATGACGACACTAAGGGAAACATTTGCCACGTGCTTAGTACCACGTTCAGCTTTTTACATACGTGATCTTGCTGTCTTTCCCCAAAGTTAATTTCTCAAAGGAGAAACCCAAGGCTCACAGGTGGGAATTGGTGGTCCATCTGATTCCAGAGGCTGTGCTCTTAGCCACCCACTTTCCCCAAAACTCCTATGCCTCTTCTATTTATGTCTCAGCCTCAGCTCAGATGTGCTTTCCACCAGTAGCCCTCCCTGAGCCCCCTCTCCCTACCCTACCTTAGGCAGAGTCAGGTTCCTTCTCTGGCCTTCTACACTCCCCTGAGCTTCCATCACTTTACTTTTTTGTTTTTTCTCTCATTTTAATCCTGACACCTCCCCTATCATATCAGGCTATGTGCCTCCCCCATCACAGCCCTGACTTGTGTGGGCTGGGCGTTTCCTATCACAGACCTGACCACCCTGAGCTGTCATTGTTTGAGGACACATGTCACCCCAGTGAACTGGAAGCTTTGTGAAGGCAAGGATCAGGACAACACTGTGTCCCCAGCATCAGCTGATGCACACATCTGGCCCACAGGAGGTGCTCAGTGTGTGTGTGACGACTGACTGAATGAGGGTTCCTGACGACCTGGGGACTGAGGCAGGATTGTGGTGCCCCAGTGTCTAGAAGGCCCCTTACCAGGCAGAGCTCCAGCTGGTCACAGAGTGCGTAGAACTCCTCCAGACACTTGTCAAAGCGCTGTATAGGTCCGTCACTGCTCTTTCTGTAGTCCAGGAGAAGAAGGTGACTGGAGAATGGATTTCCAATCTCTGGCATGTCAGTGTCTACCCAACCAAGTATCCATCAGGAAACCAAGTTTAGGCCCAGAAGCCCCAAGGCAGGGCCTCAGGGACTGTTTTAGAAGAAGCAAAAAGAGCAAGGCCAGACGCTAAGGAGTGGGGCTTGAAAATAGAAGGAAGGTGGGGGGGAGGTGGATGGGAATCCGGGTATGAGTTTCTAAGACTAGGAAAAGGGGACTATACTCACTGTCCGTTGTCAATGTTAGTGTTCTGAATCAAGTTCTGGGCTGCGACTTTCATCAAGGTCTAGTTTATAAAAAAATAAAAATGTACGAAATGGAAAGACAGAGAGGGATGCTTTTGGTAGATCTACAGTCTTCCTTAAGATCTATTCAATTTCAAGCCTTCTCTTCACTTGGCACGTCTCCTGTCAATCCAGGGTAGCACCTGTATTTTCCCAGAAGCCCGCTCTCATCCAGGGTTCTCGCCAGTAATCTCCCCGACAGATCTTAGATCCTCCCTCACCCACCAATCACGGGCAGAATCTCTGTACAGGCTGGTCCCTTCCTCAGGCTTTAACAACCAGAGCCTTTTTTGCCCCTTCAAACTCACTCCCACTCGAGTTCCGGCCATTCCCAGGCCTAACATTCGCGCTTATCCCGCTCACACTGTAAATCAGCAGAGCTTCGCTTTGGCCTCATCAAAAGGGCCAACTCATATTCCCGTTCCCTGCCTAACGCTCCTTTGCTCTCTCCCACACTACAGAGTCCCTCTGCCCTCCCCTGTACCCCTTGGAGTCAGAGAACCAAACCCCGCAATCTTCTCGCCGTTCCTAGCCAATCACCTGCAGGCTCTCCTTCAACTGCGGGATGAGCATCTTATAACGCTGCACTGGATCGAAGTCCTGTTGCTGTTGCTGCAAAAGCCCGCTCTGGGCAGGCCCCACTAGCTGTGCTGGTGGTTGCGGCTGCTGCTGGGGACCCGGGCCACCAGACGAACCCGGACCCGACACACCTGCAGCGGACGAAGCCGCAGCAGCCTGCTGCTGGGACGCAGCCATCTTCCTCGCTTAGCGCGCCGGAAATACGCCACAGGCGTGTCTCTCCCGGTTTATTTCTAGCTTCTGTGTTTCCAGGCCCTGTTTGCTAGTTAGCTGCTCCTCCCAAGCAAGTCAGCCAATGGGGGGAAAGAATGACTACCCGCACTTGACGCTCAAATAAAACGTCATATGGAGATACCGATTCACCAATCACAAGAGGTTTTTCCTCCTTCGCTCCGCCCTTTACCCAGGTATTTACCAATCCGGGTGTGGGTCTAATACGGACTCTATTTCCCAGAAGGCCTCGCAGCTTGAGGCTACTTGTCGGGTCCTCAGCGTCTTGGCGGCAGTTGGTGGAGACGGAGCTGCGAGTCCGTCTTTGGCGCTGCCTGCGCGTTTACCTGAGTCTCTACAGGAACTCTTCTCACCAGCCCACATCATTCCGACCCTGCTTCCTCAGAGAGCGGCGCCAACCCGAGCCTTCCCTCGGATTAGGCGTCCGCCGACGTCGGTACACCCTTCCGCCTCTCCCCGCGGCTCAGCAAGGACCCCGTCCGGGCTTCCTTCGCCTTGTCGCCATGGCGCCCACCATCCAGACCCAGGCCCAGCGGGAGGATGGCCACAGGTAGGCGCCACGCCACCTGGCTGCACCGCTTTCCTCTGGGTCTATTCAGGTTTCGGCGAGGCGGGGGGTCGGGCTCGGGTATCCTACAACGTCAACAGCCCCCTAGGTCTGTCCGTGATGTCATACCCCTCCCGCGAACGCCGTGACGTCACCGAGCGCTCACCTTTGACATAGGGGGGTAGGTTCCTTCAGGGGTGGGGTGCTGCTCCCTTCTCCCTGCCATGGAGTTCAGGGATTAGACTCTTGGGAGGCTAAGTAGAAGGGATTGTGCTTTTAAGATTCCAGTCAAGCGTTTGGAGACCCCCTTTTCCAAAATCAATTGACTACGTAGTTGTATTAAAGCACTTGAAGACATCCCCTCCAAAAGGGATTGAGCAGTTGGCTTCATTCATGGAAGCATCTGCAGACACTTGTTTTTAAAAGGAGTTGAAATACTACACTCCCTCTATTAAAGTACTTGGAGCACCCCTCCCAAAAGGGATTAGCATTTGTCACCCCCTTCTCCCCTCTTTTAAAAGCTTGGAGCCCCCCCCCCCTTCTGTAAATCCTGTTCATCTTTCTGTCAATGTCTTTCTCTCTTACCTACCAGACCCAATTCTCACCGGACTCTGCCTGAGAGGTGAGCCCCATTGTGTTTTCTCAGAGGGATGGGCCTGTGGGGGCTGGGAGCAGAGGTGGGGCAGCAGGGGCTAGGTTTTAAGCTACTGTATTCCCAGGTCTGGAGTGGTCTGCCGAGTCAAGTACTGCAATAGCCTCCCTGACATCCCCTTCGACCCCAAGTTCATCACCTACCCCTTTGACCAGAACAGGTGAGACTGACATGGAGGATGGTGAAATAACCCACTTTGAACAGGGGTTCCTTGAGAGAATTGCTTCTCTTGTTGGCCGCTTTTTTCAGAGCCTAGAACAGTATCTGGCATATGGTAGTAGGTGCTCTATAAATATTTAATGAATAAAACCATCGGTGTCTAAGTCTTTACCCATTGAAGAGCCAGCCTTCTCACTCTAACATGGGGGGGGGGGGAGACACTGCATTTTGAGTTCTTCCCTGGAGAAGCTTGGGCTCTGGGAAACAGGGATATGAAGGGTAAAGCTGGAATCAGGAAACCATAATGGGTATGTTTCCCCACCCAGGTTCGTCCAGTACAAAGCAACTTCCTTGGAAAAACAGCACAAACACGACCTCTTGACTGAGCCAGACCTGGGGGTCACCATTGACCTTATCAACCCTGACACCTACCGCATTGACCCAAATGGTGTGTGAGAAGGCAGGGAGGGCTTGCACTAGGCCAGCAAAGGCTAGGACCTCCCTCATAGTCTTCCTGGCCCCTTGTTCTCCTCTAGTACTCCTAGATCCAGCTGATGAGAAGCTTTTGGAAGAGGAGATTCAAGCTCCCACAAGCTCCAAGAGGTGAGTGTGTGTGTGGAGGGGGGACTGGAGATACGGGGGATCTATGATGGGAGGAGGGTGATGGGTCCTTGGTGCCTAATACTCCACCCCAGATCCCAGCAGCATGCGAAGGTGGTGCCGTGGATGCGGAAGACAGAGTACATCTCCACTGAGTTCAATCGTTATGGCATCTCCAATGAGAAGCCTGAGGTCAAGTAAGTTGTGGTGGGTAGGAAGGGAAAAGTGGAGATTTCAGGTGTGTTCAGTGACTCCTAAAAGCCTCTCTTTACTCCTAGGATTGGGGTTTCTGTGAAGCAACAGTTCACTGAAGAAGAAATATACAAAGACAGAGATAGCCAGATCACAGCCATCGAGAAGACTTTTGAGGACGCCCAGAAATCAGTTAACTGAGGGACCGGGATGGGATGGGGGTGGGAGGCAGACCAAGGTGCAGCTCCAGAGCTCTGCATCCTCCTCCTCACCCTGTTTTTGACCCCACCAGATCTCCCAGCATTACAGCAAGCCCCGAGTGACACCGGTGGAGGTCATGCCTGTCTTCCCAGATTTTAAGGTCAGATCCAGGGCAGGAGGCAGAGAGAGGTAGCCTGCCATCTCTGCTCGTCCCAGTCTGATCCCAGTGCTCTCCGTCCCCCAGATGTGGATCAACCCATGCGCTCAGGTAATTTTTGACTCAGACCCAGCCCCCAAGGACACAAGTGGTGCAGCTGCGTTGGAGATGATGTCTCAGGCCATGATCAGGTAAGTAAGTGGCCCCACTGCCCACCTTGACCCGCTTCTCATTGCCCCTTTGTCCTCACTCTTCACTGCTCTTCTCCCAACCAGAGGCATGATGGATGAGGAAGGGAACCAGTTTGTGGCCTACTTCCTGCCTGTGGAAGAGACACTGAAGAAGCGAAAGCGGGACCAGGAGGAGGAGATGGACTATGCACCAGATGATGTGTGCGTGGGGTGTGGGGTTTTGGGGACTGAGAATTGGGTCTTTTCTCCTCCATAAGGAAGAAATGGAGCTGACCTTGTTCCCCTCACCAGGTATGACTACAAGATTGCTCGGGAGTACAACTGGAACGTGAAGAACAAAGCTAGCAAGGGCTACGAAGAAAACTACTTCTTCATCTTCCGGGAGGGTGATGGGGTTTACTACAATGAGTTGGAGACCAGGTACTTGGCACACTCCTCCCTCGGATTAGCCTGGGCCTGTGCTTTAGAATCAAGGTCCTGGGGTATGTGGGAACTACCTTGGAGGTCATTTGTACGTAAGGATTGGTCGTGTGCATTTTCAGTAAGAGCAGCAGAAGCCTGCTCAAGCATGTGATCCGGGCCTGGTTTTAACATGAGAGCCCAGAAAGAAATCTCAAGATTGAGCTTTTTTGTAGGGTAGATAGCCAAGTTTCTTCTGACGTCAATAAGAGACTTCACGTGAAAGTAAACGTAGGCAAAATACAGAGTAATATGTAAAATTAGCATAAATAGTTTAAATGAAATCCTAGATACCCAAATTAAAAATGTGACCTCCTGCCCAACTCCCCTGAGAGCTAAGTTTATTCCTGTGCTAGAGCCCTTGGTATAATTTGAGGGTTGGGAAAGAAAGTGTGATCCTGGGTTTGTTGAAAGCAGAGGTCACAAATTCTGATCCTATGTAAAAGGTGGCACAGTGGGCTGGGTGGGCTCTGGGTGACCTGGAGCTCTTGGCAACCTCCAAGAGGCACCATGACCTAGCCCGGCAAAGGGCTCCAACCTGTTGTTACTATGCTATGGGGGTTGGGGGAGGGGAAGTCCCAGTGGGGCCATAGATTAACATTTTCCAGAAGCCAGCAATCTAGATTCTGTGCTTTAAGTGTTGGTAACTAATTCGCCTTAAAAATCTCTTATGGATGCTCCTATATGTGTATGCGTGTGTGCGTGCACGCGTAGACGCTTTATAAGTACAGGAGATTATGGAACTATTACCCTTCCTTTCCCTTGTATCCAACCCCTAAGTTTAGTCCCCTTATCGAACTCGCATTTATTCTGGTCTGTTCTGGAGTAAGCAGCGGTAAGGAAGTAAAAACCAAGTCAGACTAGATACCAGAGTGGGGTCTTCAGATGCATTTTCTACACACACCTCTCCACCACCGTGCCCGCTGCAGGGTCCGCCTGAGTAAACGCCGGGCAAAGGCTGGGGTTCAGTCGGGTACCAATGCCCTGCTTGTGGTCAAGCACCGGGACATGAACGAGAAGGAATTAGAAGCCCAGGTAACAAACATCACTGGCCCAGGGCACCCGTAGACAGTGGTGGTGGGTAGGGAGAGACGCAGAGGCCTGACAGAACACCCTCCTTCCCCTCAACCGTGCTGCTTCCAGGAAGCACGGAAGGCCCAACTGGAGAACCATGAACCTGAGGAGGAAGAGGAAGAAGAGATGGAGACAGAAGAGAAAGAAGCTGGGGGCTCAGGTAAAGCTGGACAGGCCGAACACCCCAGGAGCCCTGGGAAGGGTGGGAAACTGGGAACTGGGTCTCACGTCTCTCTGCTCCTTTACAGATGAGGAGAGAGAGAAGGGCAGCAGCAGTGAGAAGGAAGGCAGCGAGGATGAGCGCTCAGGCAGTGAGAGCGAACGGGAAGAGGGTGACAGGGACGAGGCAAGTGACAAGAGCGGTAGTGGCGAGGACGAGAGCAGTGAGGATGAGGCCCGGGCCGCTCGGGACAAAGAGGAGATCTTTGGCAGCGATGCGGATTCAGAAGACGATGCGGATTCTGATGATGAGGACAGAGGCCAGGCCCGTGGCAGTGATAATGATTCGGACAGCGGCAGTGACGGGGGTGGCCAGCGGAGCCGGAGCCGCAGCGCCAGTCCCTTCCCCAGTGGCAGCGAGCACTCAGCCCAGGAGGATGGCAGTGAAGCAGCAGCTTCTGATTCCAGTGAAGCCGACAGTGACAGTGACTGAGTCCCAGGTCCTTCAGGGTTGGTGCAGACACGATTACAATGCGATTATTATGCGCAGGAAGGCACTTTTCTTCGGGTGGTCTATTTGCGAGCCCTTCGCTTTGTTCATTTCCCTCCTCTGCAAGCCTTGCTGTTAATAAAGCCAATGTCTTTCCCTTTACTCCCCCATCTAGCCCTATGGTCTCATTCGGCTTACACCTCTCCTTCCCCCCACCCCAGGAGCTCCAAGGCCTCAGGTCAAGGCCACTAGGTTTTCCATGAAATGTAGCATAACAAAGGTCAGAATCCTTTTTTTTGTTTTGTTTTTGTTTCTTGTTTTTTTTTTTTTTTTTTTTTCCAAAATAAGCCCAGACCATTAAACAAGTGAAACTCCAACAAGTAAGTCTTCTCCAACAGCGAGAAAAACTGTACAGTTACTCAAAGCTGATTCTGCCAGTGGGGCTGGGGATAGGAGGGAGGGTGAAATCATGGTGGTGGGGTGGGGGTGGGGGGGCGTAGGGGCCTGGGGAGGGGCTGGAGCAGAAGAGGGTCAGGGTCCTGCCCATCAGAGTGGGGCCGCCTGCGTCCTGCACACTCTGCTGTCAGGTGGGGGGTGGGGGCGGCAGCTCTTGCCTCCCGCTGGGTGTGGGGGGGGTGTCCCTCACCACCTCCCAGTGCCAGGCAGAACCTGCTCACCCTGATGGGTAGCAAAGAAGACAGGACTTGGCTGGGAGGCGGTGAGGGTCCTGTAAGAGGGACACCCTGCTGATTCCAAACGAGGTGGCCCCTGTCCATCCCACTTCCCGGGGCTATTGGGAGGGGGACTGGAGAAGCCCTGGGAGCTTGAGGGGAATGAGCAAAGGCACAGAAACATGGCGGGGCCGGGGTGGGGACTTGCATAGGTTGATGAGTGTGCAAGAGGTACATAAATAAACCTGACACCCCACCCAGCCCGGCACTGGGAGAGGAGGTGGGGACCTTAGCAGATCCCCAGGGCCACCCTCCCCCCTGGCTTCCTCCCCCTCCCTGGGCTCAGAGCTGAGGGAGGGCCAGACCAGGAGGGCAGAGGCAAGAAGGTCTGGGGAATGGGGTGAGAGTGCAGGGAGGGCGGTGGTTTTAAAATTTTTTTTTTTTTTTGGTTTTTTGTTTTTTCCCAACATTTTGTATCTTTAATAACATACACAATGGTTACCAGCCATATTCATAACAAAAGTTATTCATAAAATGTATCTAAAAATAACATTTTTTTTTTCCTTTTCGGTGTGAAAAGCTTGAGAATGTCCCAGTGAGGGGGGTGGGGTGGGTTGAGTAGGAAGAGGGGGTTGGAATAGGGGACCCTGGCTTCCCCACAGCCTGAACCCCCAAATCCCCTCCCTCCACCTGGGCCCCAGCACAACCCCTCAGCAGGAACAGAGACCAGAGTGTTTGTATGATTCCACGGCTGGGACAAATCTCTGGGTTATGATATAGTGTTCCACTTAAGTGAGGTCATGACAGAATGGGGGGTAGGGGAAGGATGAAAGAAAAAGCGGGGTGGGGAAAGAAACCAAAAACCAAACAATCCCCTTTCCCTTATTCCTTACCCCCAAGTCTTTAGCAACCAGACCCGGGAGTGGACAAGGGTGTGTTGGTTGCGGGAAGGGGATGTTAAGGCAACAGACTTCCTGACCTCACTCGCTGCCCTGGCTCCCGGCCTTCAACCACTGCATCTGGGGAGCCCGGGCTGGGGGGAAGTGGGGAAGGGCTAGGGGGTCTGGAGGAGGGGGCTCTGCCCTCTCCCCTTGTAAAATTCAGGCTCCCCCTGCCACTTTCTTGGCTCAGAGGCCTGGGGATTCTAAAAATGAGAGGGAATGATCAGAGAGAAAAACCGTTAAGAACTATATAAATATGCATCTTAAATAGGCCTAAGAAATTAATTGTAGAGAACCTCTGATAAACAGGGCAAAAGGAAGTGAGGGAAAGGAGGGTGGCTCCTGTCCTTGTGAATGACGAGAATGGGGAAGAAGGTGGAGAGGAGAGGAAAAGAGGCTCCTCCACTCATCCACCACCTTCACCTCAGCCCCTCCCAAATAACATCCAGGAGAGCAGGTTATGTACCCCACTTCTCTCTCCACAAATGTCAGATGGTTCTGAGCAGGCCCCACAAGATAGGGGGGAGCTGCTCCCCTGGGAGGGGCAGGGGGCCGGCAGTCTGGAGGAGGCAGGGGTGGGACGGGGCCGGGTGGGGGAACGAGGGAGGGGAGGAGGGGCAGTCGGGCTGGCCAGTCCCTGCCCCTTTATCCTGGCTGCCCCCTACCTCCCTGAGCCTCAGCAGAGACCCCTTGACGGGCCTGGGAGTGAGCAAGGCGTGTGCCAATGTTAAACAAAAGTTAAAAGGGTGAGAGAGTAGAAAAATACTAGAATGTATAGCTGAGCCAGCCCACCCTCTCGCTGTCGCGGAGAAGCCCGTTGGGGGTTGGCCCCCGCCCGCCGCCCAGGGAGCCTATGGGTGCGCTGGGCTGTGGGTCCCGTCAGATGGTGGAGGTTTTGTCTGTCCCATCTGTGATAAGAAAGGGAGGAAGGGAGGAAGATCAGGAACTGGCGGGAGGCCCAAGAAAAGGCGCTCGGGTAGCCTGTCATCCCAGTCAGGCCCTCCCTGGAGGCTGGCCTCCCCTAGGGACCCCTCAGGTTGCTCTGAGTTGCTCAGTTCAGAGGTGGAGACGCTGCTGGGTAGGTGGGAGCTGGGTCAGGGAAAGAGGAAATGCTCACCACCCAAGGCGTGTTCTGTCATGCTCAGACATAGAGACTCCAGAGTGGGATTGATCTCCAGGTCAGGCCCAGGGACCGGGCAGTCTGAGGGCGAGAGAGAAGGGAGGCGTGAGGACTGAACTGAGGTGGGAAGCAGAACCCAGGAGACAAAGGACTGGATGGGCTGGCATGGGGGAGGGGCTGACACCGATAAGAGGGAAAGGAGGGAGGGAGAGAGTGGCAAGAGACCGAAAAATTGTGCGTGAGACATGGCACACACCAGACGGAAAGTATGACCGAGCAGAGATGAAGGACCCAGACGGGCCTGGGTGCGTCATGGCGCAGGCAGAGGCTTAGCAATGCAGACAAAGCCTGATCAGCCGACCGAGGAAGTGATGTGGAGCTGAGGGAGCTTCCTGGAGGCCACACGCTACGTGTTGCCTTGGGCACAGTCTGGGCATCTGCCCCAGGCACTGGGCAGCCCCGGGCTCCTGGACTCTGTATTTGGTGCAGAAGCTTCATTAGAACCCTTCCCATCCCCACTTGGACTTGCTTCTCTGGGCTGGATGTCATCTGGGCAGGCCCAGCAGGCGGGGCAAATCAGGACAGCAGCCATGGGGCTTGTCCTCAAACCACCTCTCAAAAGGGTCTCCTGCTCTGGTGAAACAACCCACCTCCCTGAGCTGCCCTGACCCCACCCCGCAGTGCTTAAAACCCTTCCCTTGGCTCCTCACTGCTACAGGGAGGAAGCCTGAGCTTTCTGCCTGAGTTCAGAGGACCTGCTCCCCTCTCCAGCCTCACCTGTCGTCACATTCCCAATGAACCCTGAGCTCAGACCATGTCAAGACACCTAACTGTCTCTTCTTAACAAAAAAATGTTTTGACCTTGGGCAAGTCACCTGAGTGTCAGATTCACGACTGATCTGATGGGAATGACACCAGCGCCCTCATGTGTGCAGCCGGGAGGCTCTGATTTGCCAGCGCAGGAGAGCTGCTGGACACACAGCGCAGCACACAGCACGCCCGTAAAAAGAACGGTTTCAATGTTTTGCTCGTGCACTTCATCCAGCCATTTAGCACCAGTTACAGAGGCCCACCACGTGCCAAGTCCTAGGCTAAGATGAACACAATGGCAGGGCCTCTGCCTGTGACAGATGGCACTTCGTGTAATCTCCTAAATTAAAAATCTCCACCGATTTGGCAGTTTATGACACAAAGAGCTTAGGGTCACCTGCAAATCTAATTAAAAAAATTTGCGGGGGGGCGCCTGGGTGGCTCAGTTGGTTAAGTGTCCGACTACGGCTCAGGTCATGATCTCACAAACTCTAAGTTTGTGAGTTTGAGCCCCTAATCAGGCTCTGTGCCGACAGCTCAGAGCCCGGAGCCTGCTTCGGATTCTGTGTCTCCCTCTCTCTCTGCCCCTCCCCTGCTCATGCTCTCTCTCTCTCTGTCTCAAAAATAAATAAAACATTAAAAAAAAAATTTTTTTTTTTGAGCAAACTCTACCTCCAATGTGGAGGGTCGAACTCACAACCACAACGTCAAGTGCTGCATGCTCTACCGATGAGCCAGCCAGGCGCCACCCTCAGCCGCAAATGTAAGATCTCTCCAGAGGCAGCCCTTTCCAGACCAGCCGCATCTGCCTCTGCGGCCTCGATGGCCGGCAGCAGGCCCAGCACGGCCCAGGGCGGGGTCACCCCCCCTTGACGAGCAAGGCGAGGCTAGCGTTCCTCTAACCTCCCTTTGCCCACTTCACCTCATTCTGCTCTCTCACCTCTCGGCTGGCCTGTGAACAGAGGGAAAACCGCTCCCTTACATCATCCTTTAGTGTAGACCTGATCCAAGAACTGACTCTTGCCTGGTTCTTGCCTGAAAGAATTCCCACTGGTTCCCAGTGCACTGACAGGCAGGACTCCTCTCCACAGAGGCCTTGACGCTCTGTCTCATCCCCTCCACCCCTTCCAGACTGAGTATTTAATGAACTTCTAAAGAGATGGTGATAGAGACCAAGAAGGACCTTAAGATTGCAACACAGGGAGGGAGAGGTGAGGAGATGCAGGGCTGGGAGTAGGGGAGAGAAAGACTGAGAGAAAGCAGACAGGATCTGAGAAAGAAAATTGAAGTGGGATGGGGGAGGGTACAGGAAAACCCACGACGTGGGAAGATGGGTGCAGAGTGGCGGGAGGTATAAGGAGAGGTGAGCAGATGAGAAAGGATAGTGGGAATCGGACTGAGAGAAAGGCCACCTAGGGTGTCACTGAGGCAGAGCCCCATGGGTAGGGGCAGTTTACCTGGAGGGAACATGAGAATGGCCTGGGGCGACGAATGGACCGGAAGGGAGTGGGTGCGCTGCACAGAGCTGCGGCTCTGGCTGGGCATGCTGTTGCTGCCTCCGGGGTTGGCAAACCACAGGTTCTGCACGGGGCACGGGAAAAGAGAAAGCGGTGAGCTGAGAGGGAAGAGTCCCAGGCCCAGGCGCCATGGAGCTGGCAAAGGAGCCTCTCCCTTCCAAGCCGGGCCCAGATGCAGAGATATGGACACACACAGCCCAGGCACCACCACCCCAAACCCAGAAGTGCCACGTCCTCTGCTTCCAACCGGCTCACCTGTCGGCCCTGGCCCCCAAGACTGGGGCTAGTGAGGGCATGTCGCGGGGAGATGCCCCCAATGCCCGAAGGGCTCAGAAGGCCCATCCTGCCGGGCGGGAGGGCCCGGGGAGGCATGGGGAACTGCCGCTGGGTCCGCCGGGCTACCCCCATCCCCACAGAGCCAGCTATGGGAAGCGAGTTGGAGCCGAACGCCCAACTGTGAGAGAGAAGGCAGGGTGTCAGTTTAGGTGGACGGGGATGGGGCCCCTCTGTCCGTCCCTTCCTCACCTCCCCCCACAATCCCCATGGGAAGGACAGAACACAGACCTGCTCCGAGCAAGGACTCCCCGTCCAAGCCCTTGCATCACACACGCTCTCTTCTCCTGCCCCAAAGTACCCCCAGGATGGAGACAGGAGCAAACAAAGGTCTCCTCACATCCACTCACAGCACTTCTCCTAACTTCAACTCTCAAATGCGATATTTACTATTTGGGGTGCGAAGGGACCTCAGAGCCCCCTGCACGCAGGTGAGAACAAGGGACAGGCAAAGGGACGGGTGCTTTTTGCCAGCTCGGCACCCTGTTCTGGTGGTCAGAACACACCCTGATTTTCTTCTGGGAGAGTCTTCACTGGGTGACTCGTATAAGGCCGCTCAGCGGACTGAATGAGGACAACCAATTCCCGGCCCGCCACGCCAGTGACCCTCTCCGCGCTCTCCATCCACCAACGAGGGCCCAGGGAAGGAAGGTCCCTGTGCCCCCGCCCCCACCCCCCGCTCACCCTTTCTGCTGCCGGTAGCTCTGCATCTCTAGTGCGGCTTTGCGCGGGAAGGTCCGCAGGAGCTTCAGCACTTGCTGTTTCCAGGACAGCAGCCGTTTCTTCTGCGTCTCCGTGAACGCCTAGGATTGGGAGGGCGAGGCAGGGAGGGTACGCTTTCAGATCTGCCTTCCACTCACCCACTCATTTACTGACTGCCTGCTCGGTGCCAGGCAATGCTGGGACGCAGGGGTGACCTGTGCACACAGAGCTCACAGTTTAGTTGAGAAGATAATACACACGTGATCTAAACTGTGACGAGCCCTGTGAGGGAGAAGCCCAGGAGCAGAAGACTGATCTGCCGCGAAGGCCCAGTGAAGGCGTTCCTGAGGTGTATACGCTGGAAATGAGAGCCGAGGGACCAGCAGCAGGGAGGGGAAACTGGCTCCCAAAGAAGGAATAGGTATTAAGGCTCTGAGAAGGAGAGCACAGGGTACCCACTGAAGCCAACACTGGTGAGAGACGAGGGTGGGTGCCAGCCGGGCAGGGCCCTGAGGACCACATGAGGAATGTGGACCCTGAGAGGGACAGGGCAGCCCTTCCCTTCTTGGGACTCTAGAGAAGGCCTCACCTCATGAGTCAGGCACTTTTCAATGAGCTGGAGGTAACTGGTGATGTTCTCCTCGTCTGGTCGGGACACCAGCAGCTGGGTGCACACTGTGGGACAGGGGAGAGGAAGGTCGGCCCCAGCACGTCCCCTGCCATAGTCTAGCTCCCCTGGTCCCTGCCGGCCAGCATCGGAGGAAGAGGAAACTCAGGCTGGATGAGCTCTAGCTATGTGCCAAGCACGGCACCTGGCTATCGTTAGGATATAAAAGCCCACCAAAGTGGTACAGAGAAGTTGAATCATTTGCCCCAGGTCACACAGCTAAAATGATATGGACCCAAGTGTAAAATCTGCTATGCCATGCTGCCTTAGGAAAGGCTGAGCCCGTTATGAGTTTCAACATATCCATCTGTGGACTTTAGTTCCTTGTGAAAGAAGCCGTGGGTTTGCCTCGCACCGACTGTACACCACTTCCACCGACACACTGTCCGGTCTTCTGCTCGGGCTGGAGACACTCTGAAGGTAAGTAAAAGTTGTCTCGTACCATCAACCTGGACACACCTGAGGGCAGACGTTCTGCTCTGGACACACTTGCTGCTTTCAGTCTCAGCTACTCTCTGAAGTGATCTAGTTCCCAGGGTACTCTAAAAAAGCTGTTCCCACCATTTAACTTAGATTGGATCCCTGATGACTGGTTCACTTGGCTCCCTGTCCCCGAACTTCTTGAGGGGCCTCGGGGGGGGTCTCACCTTTGCCCATCACCCGTGTAAACTGGCTGGGGATGTCTCCGTCGGCGACGGGAGCCGGGGCTGGCTCACTGCCATCAGTGGGAGCTGGAGCTGGTGGAGGGGGGTAGCTCTCTGCAGCTGGAGGGTCCTTGGCCTCAGTGCCCTTGTCTGTGCCGGGGTGAGCCAGGGGAGGCTCAGCACCTGGCAGTGGTGGCTCCCCCCGGCTCCCATCCTTGGCAGTAGGGGTGGCGGCAGCGGCAGCAGCCACGGTGGCTTGGAGGACGCTGTAGGCCTTGATGGGGGTGATAATTATCTGCTGCAGCTCCTGCAGAGCGTTTCGCAGATTCCCTCCTTCCAGCACATCCTGAGTAGGGAGGACACAGACAGGGTCACATGCTGAC
The DNA here is from genome assembly GCF_023721935.1 of Panthera uncia. Classification (NCBI taxonomy): domain Eukaryota; kingdom Metazoa; phylum Chordata; class Mammalia; order Carnivora; family Felidae; genus Panthera; species Panthera uncia. Next base: position 13,571,189 of record NW_026057588.1, read on the forward strand.
CCCCACAGCTACGTAGAATGACTATACAAGCGAGGTCAGACAGAGATCGGAGAGGGCTGGTGGAACCCTGGGTCCTAGCACTTGGAGAAAGGAAGTAAGGGCACTACACGCTCACACGTACGTACACATCTGTATATGCATACCCTTCTTCCCCCCCTCGAGGTGACGTTCCATGGGGCTCAAGGAGGTCTGACGCTGGGGTCTCAGGGTCCCGCCAAGAATGGGACCAGATTCAGACCCAGAGATTCAGATCAAGACACTGGGGGTGGGGGTGGGAAGCAGAAGTCAAGTGGCAGGAAAAGGGGACAAGGAATGCAAACTGAGGCAGATACGGAAGGGGAGCGAGTGGATGAGAACCAAACGGAAAGAGAGATCATGCACACAGGGAGACATTCAGACATCAGACACCAGAAATACCACTAAGAAATGGAAAAGAGAGGGAACAGAGGGGACTGAGTTAACAAAGTCTGGAGACAAAGACCAGGACAAAAAGGGGAGCCTCTCAGCCACAAGCAAGTGACCCCTGTGATCTGACTTGCTCCTGGCCTCCCTCCCTAGGGCTGGGGCCACTGGACATCAGACCTGAGGGCTGTGAAGGCCCCAAGGGGAGGCTACCCAGAGCCAGTGGGCAGCCGGCTGGCCTTGAAGATGGGGATACAAGGTCCTCACCTTCTCCAGGGACTTGAGGACGCTCTGCCTCTCACGTAGCTTCTGGATGCTGAGGGCTATCTTGTGGCGGGCACCTTTGGTGACATTCTGTGGTAGGGGCAGAAGGGGATAGATACTTTGGGGTGCCCCAACAAGGCCTGAGGAGATGCAAGAGGCTTGGGCTTCAAGAGTACTGTCAAAATGGTGTCACCCCCAACACCTTCCCTGATGGTCCCCTTGGCTTCACCTGAGACTCCAGGTGCTGCTCAGTCAGTGTCATCATCTCCTCGTAGCTCATCTGTGAGAAGAGGGCTGCGTACTTGTGCAAGCGGAGGCTCTTGAGCCATGAGGGTACATCTGTGGAAAAGGAGAGCAAGAGGTCAGGAGTCCGGCCCTTGTGACCAGGGCAGAGGGAGGGCTGTGGGGAGGAACCAGGAATAAACCAGAGGCAACATTAAAGATGCAGAAAACTGGGAGGAGTAAGGGGAAGCCAAGGGTCCAAAAGATACTTCTTCTGCCCAGCCACACCCTTGTAGGTGGCCTTCCCTGACAGCAGGACATCTGACCCTCCTGAGCTGTTCGACTGGATATGTACTAGGATGGCCTCATCGATGTCCCTAAAAGTCTTCCTAGAAGCTCTGTTCCATCGGCTACCACTGCGTCCTGGCTTCCTTGTCAGGCCAGGGTGTCTGAGGGCACGGATTTCTCCCACATCAGACTAGGGCCTGTGGGGATCTCTCTGCTCAGTCTTGAGCCTTAAGGGCAGGGACTCTCTCCTCCCCTCAGACCTGTCCCTGCCTAGGGCAGGGTAGAGGGTGACAGGAAGGTGAAAGCTGGAAGCTTCCAGCTCCCTTCTGTCCTCTAAGCCATGCAGAGGCCTCTCTTCAGAGGGTCCTAGTGCTGCCCTCCCCTGTCATACCTTTCATGCCACTGCCGTCCTCCTGGAAGGTGTTCCGGCTGGAGCCCTGCTCCTCCGTCTGCTCACTGCCAGAGGAGGCCACGCTGCTCTGGGGTGAGAGGGGTGCGTGGTCGGGCGCGGTGAAAGCAGCCCGGGCCCCGAGCTCCTCCGGACTCGGCCACTCACCAGGGGCCTGGGGGCTCGTGGGGATGAGAGACATGGAGCGCTTCAGCGGGCTGGGGTGAATTTGGCAGGGGAGACCTGGCCAGAGGGGGAGAGGCAAGAGGTCAGGCTTGGAGATCTGACCACAGGAGATTGTGCCCCCTGGTTGGTGCCATGCATGGCCGCTCAGCCCCAGAATCCAACAAGGGGAAGGGACCCTGGGTGTGAGGGGAACCACCTCCCAGATAGTGCTCGTTCCCTCACTCCCCACACTCAACCCATCGGCAAGCTCTCCGCCACATCTCTGAATCTCTCTACTTCCTCTTCCAGCACCCTGGTCCTAGTCACTGGTGTCCCTCGTTGGAATTACTGCCACAGCCTCCTTATTGGTTTCTTGCCTTCCTTCTTGCCTCCTACAGCCCCATTCACCTCACAGAAGCCATGTTGATCCTTCTAAAAATGCAAATCTGACCAAGTCAATCCCTTCCCTTCACACTGAGCATAAAATTCAAACTCTTCCACATGCCTACAAGGCCTGGCAGGACCTGGACCCTTTGACCTCTCACCTCCCACAGCTCACCTTTCAGTTCAAGCCTTTTTAGCTTTTACTCCCCCACCCCCACCCCCCATTTGTTCTTGGAACACTCAAGCTGTCCAACCTCAGACTTGTGCACTTGCTTTCTTCTTGTCTTCCTGATCTTGGCAGTTGGCTTCCTCAAATCTCATCTCAAGCAAGCATGACATCTCTTCCAAGGCCTTCCTTGACTAGCTGCCCACCACCAATCTTGGTTACTCCATCATAGGACACTTACTTATCTTCTTTACAGCACCCATGACAAACTGAAGTGATCTTACCTAGTTACTTGTTTACCTGCTTATTAACTGTATACCCCCCTGCTATGATACAAGATCTGTGACGGCATCATTGTATCGTCAGTAATTACAGTGGAGCCTGGCCCAGAGGAGCTGCTTCATTAGTATTTGTACAGTAAGTGAAATGAACGAAATAAATAAACTGCTTCCTCAACATCCCTGTCATTGGGTCTTACCACCTGCCAAAGTTTTTTTCTGGTACTGAGCTAAAATCAGCCACCCATGAGGCCCAGTGACTCAGGGTGAATCGAGGCCTTCTTCCACAGGATGTTTCACACCCTCCATCCATCCCATTCCTGAGGTAGGAAAAGGGATTCAACTTGATTTGAACCATTCTCAGGACAGGGCAGGTTTCCACGAGCATCCAGACCTTCACATGGAGCTATTCCCCCTGCCTAGCTCACTGCTCTTCCACCCTGCCCTGACAGCCACTTCAGCCTTCGCTCCTCGCTCAAGTGTATTACCTCTTCTACGACTCCTTCCTCTGCATTCCCTGGGGCCCTGTATTATTGCCTCAAGCCTAGCATTTACTGCCTCCATCACTAGCCTGCGTCTTGCACTGGACTCTGGGCTCATGTAGAACGGCAACCCCACCCACGCATTTCTGTATTGCCATGACCAGGTGCAGGGTTATGATACGCAAGAGCCCTCAGTTTCATAAAAGCCAAAAAGAGGGCACTTATGGACCTGAGGGTGCCTCTAAGCTTGGCATAGGGAATCCAAAAGTACCCAAAGTCAAAAAAAAAAAAAAAAAAAAAAAAAAAGACAAGGAAACGAAGCCAAAAAACCTCACCCTGGGTAGGTGAGAACATCAAGGCTCAGGGAACAGAAGCCCTTTGCCCCAGTTCCCAGAGCAAGTTTGGGAGGCACAGACCTAAGAACCCTAGCCTTGTTTCTGATGGAAAGGCTGGAATTCCTGCCAGTCCTCCACTGAAACTCAGCCCAGGAAGGACAACCAGCCTGGTACAGGCTCCAAAGCACCTTCCCTCATCTATGACAATATCTATGTTCCTAGCCAGGAAATCACCTGAGGGAAAGGGCAGTGCACTGATAGCCCCCTGAGGCTAGCCTCCACCTCTGCTGTGACCTCTGGGGTCCTCTGCTCAGGGCTCCTTCCAAGGCTCTGGCCTTCCAGAAAATGGCACCTTCTAGGCCCTAGGGGACTTGGTATAGGTTTTTCTTTTTTTCTGTGGCCTGTCTTGGTGCCTATGGCTTCCTCCTCCTTCCCTCTCAGCCAAGAAGAAGGCAGGCAAGGCTGAGAGGGCAGGAAATTATCTTGATTGGAATGATCGTGCAGTTCCCGAGGAGTGCTGCTTGGCCAGGCACTGGGGTGGAGGCTGGCCACAGCATGAGGGCTATAAAAACAGGAATGCCGGCCGGAGATCCAGGGCCTCACGCTCTCCGAGAAACCCTGGTCTGTCCTTGGCAGCACCCCAAACCCACCCTGCCTGCCCTTACAGGCCAGTCCTTGCTGCTCCCCACTCAAAAATATTTTAATGGTTTCCTGTTTCCTGCAACTGCTTGAAATTGAAAAGCTTCACCCTATCCTTCAAGGCCCCCCAGAATGTGGCCCTAATATACTGAGATCTGGGAGTCAAGACAGATCTGCATTGAAATTCTGGCTCTGCCACCTATTAACTTTATGATCCTGGGCAAGTCACTTTATTTGCCCCCTCTGCCTCCGTTTCCAAGTAATGTCCTTGGCACAGGGGCAGGCACATAGTAAACATGGATGTTGGCTACGGCAATTACTCATTTAAATCCCTGCACCTCTCCATCCCAGCCAGACATGTCTGCATACTCCAATTTGCCACCCCGTGCCTTCCTTTCATGCTATGTCCTCTACCTGGAATGCCCAATTCCTTTCTCTCTTCTGGTTCACACCCCCTTTCTGACAATGTTCTTGCTTAGTCCTTTCATAGCTGCTATTCCTATTGGGGGGAGGAAGAAATGTATGGGCACCCTGCATGGTAACCCCTCCCATTGATGAGGTCTGAGCATCTACGGGAGGGTCACTTTTAGGTGGAGGCAATGTAGCAGAGTAGTTACAAGTATGAGCTGTGGAGCCACACTGCATGGATTTCAATGCTGGCTATACCACCTGGGGCAAGTGACTCTTCTGTGACTCAGCCAAAGAATCTGTATGTATAAAGTTCTCAGAACGGCTTTTGGAAAAGACCGAATGCTCAATAATCTTAGCTAGAATGATCATTATTAGTATATTTTCTCCATTTGGACCCAGAAACTATGATGCTCTGAGACTATAAAACAAGGTCTAACACCCTCTGGGTTGCCAGAGTTGCCAGAAATGCCCTCCATCCCTGTTTTCCCTGATTCTTACCAACACCTAGGAGGGAGGCAGGTGGCCAGGACATCCGTATTAAACTGGGGAAAGAAAGATACTCAGGGGACAGAAGGTGTGTACCAGGTGCCACAGAGCTGGGTACCAGAGACCCAGGGTTCACCCCGCCCACTGGCATGGATGACATTTCACTGCCACTCTCTTGACTTGCTTTAGCCAGTACCAGCCAGCCAAAGGGGACCAGCCATCTTGAGGTGAAATCTTGGAAACCTCTCACCTGGAGTCAGGTAATATTATCTCACCAAGTCTTGGAAATCCCTCTTTCCCTTACCTTGTTCATTTCCACTAGTATTTCAAAAACTTACTAGAATACCAGCTCCTACTGCTCACCCCAGCCTCTGGGGTGCTTACCAAGATAGCCCTTTCTAGACCACTTGGTTGGAGAACAGCATTGTGGCCAGAGGTAGGCTCTGGTGTCAGACTTCCCAAGTCTGAACCGTGGCCAGCTCTACTACTTGTTATGTGTGTAACTTTGAATACACGACTTCTCCTCTTTGAATCTCAGTGTTCTCATCTATCGAATGAGGCCGATGATAAGGTTGTGACCAGGATTAAACGAGATCATGTCAGAAAAGTGCTCACAGCACAGTCAATGCTCAACACTACCTACCGTTACTACTACCATATAGAGTGAATTACATCTTATATATAAACAGGCTTACAAACACAGATTTCTCAGAAACAATGCTATTAGCTGAAACCACATCCACAAATCCACCATGTCTAAGCTGGAATGGACCTTAGATTTTGGCCATTAGCTCAATACTTTCAGAGGCCAAGCAGGTGTCAGACATGCCCAAAGGGAGGTGGTGGGGCCAGAGGCCAACTGGGGTACATGTGCAGGGTCTGAAGGGGGTGGACAATATTTAATCCTTCAACCCCATCTTACTGCTGCTATAGGAATACAAGCCTTGAGTTTTCAGATTTTTTTTTTTTTTCCCTTTTTAAGAGAAGCTGAAATCTGGAGTTTTAGGGGAAAATTCTCAATTTCTTATGTCACCAAATTTATTTTAAAGCATAAGACAAAACCAAAGTTTCAATGTGTTTGGGCTCAACAAAACAAGTCTGTAGGTCAGATATGGCTTCTGGAATGTCAGTTCACAACCTCTGCACTGCCTCATAAAGCTGAGGCCCAGATAAGTTATGAGACTTGCCCAGGACCAAAGAGCAAGTAAAGAGAGAGAGCCCAGTTTGACCTTTTTCAAGTAGGTATGGCCTCCTGGGACCCCCACTCCCTCACCTGTGTTCGCATTGCTCCCAATACTGTTGATGGCTGGCGGCACTGAGCTGGATGGGTGGAAGGGCACGTGTCCATTTTCCCGGGGTGGCTTGTCCTGCCAGCCTGGCCCTGCCTCCCCAGGGCCCAGCTCTGCAGGGCCCCCCCATTCATCTGAGCCTTGGCGTGAGTGGTAGGTAGGCTCAGGCCGGGTGCGGAAGCCGCTGGCCAGCCGCTCTTCCAGGTGGCTCAGCCAGAGGGCCAGTGCATTGCGGTCCTCCAGTGTGGTGGCCGGGTGGATGAGGGCGTAAGAGAGCAGCTGGCGGCTCTCCTCGATGAAGGCATTGCTCTCGATCGAGTAGGCCAGCACCTTCTGCAGCAGTCTCATGTACTCCGACTTGGCCTCCGTGTTGCCTGGCTGAAGCAGGGGCAGGTGGGACAGCAGGAGGGATACCACCTTCTCTTTGGACTCCTGCTGCCACTGGCTGACGATGGCTACAGAGGGAACAAAAGGGAATGTCAGAGAAGCCAGGGTAGGGGACTCCCTCAGCCTGCTCCCTCGGCTCCAATCTCCTTTCCCTTCTCCCTTCATGACCCCTTGACCTCTGAGCTTGTCCTTCATACAGGTGAGACCAAATGCACTCACCCTACTTCCAGAGTAATTTTTCCTGGTTCCAACACTCCTACTCTCCAATACCTGCTGTGGCCCCCCAATCAGCCAAACTTGCTACTCTGGAATCTGAGCTCCTCCTGCTGTCCCCAGGCCTGCCCTTCTCGTTGTATCCCTGTTCTTTTTCTCCATGGCCTCTATCTCCTTTCCCCTATCGGAAGAGCCTCCTCCCTGACAGTGGATGACAATGGAATACGATGGTTAAAAGTCTGGGCTCTGGAATCAGACAGTTTGGACTCCAACTTACTAGCTAGATCTTGGGCAAGTCATCTTGAACCTCACTGCACACGGATTTCCTAACCTGAACAGTTTGGGGGATAATTACAGTACCCAATTCACAGTGTTCCTCTGAGATCCAATAAGCTAATAAAGAATGGAAAGTGGCCAGGCATATAAAAGAATGTATTTACTAAATGCTTGCTGTTTAAGTGGTAGAGACCAGCCTCTAGATTTTCCTCTTCCAATTGGTCCCATTCACCCAGACGGATTTGTCTTCTCAAAAGCACACCAAATGTCATGTTCCTGACCAGGAGCTTCCAATGGCAACCAACAGACTCACGTTCAGGAACTCCTAGCCAACAGCACCTTCATTTTTAGGGCACTCGCCACCTCCTATTCCTCCAGATAAAGATGTGGGATACCCCCACATTCCCCGGGGCTCTCTCCACATCACATTCATCCAAGTTTCCACACTTACACTGAGATCCAAGGCTTGAACCTACAATAATATCTTTCCTCCCATTTGAATTCTGTCTTTTAACGGACTGCCTAAACCTGCCCTCCTCCAGGAAGCCTCACTGGCCAGTCCATGCCACAGTGATCATCTGGTGACATCTCCTTCCCATCCCACAGTGTGAGGGCCTAGATCTGTCTCATGGAGATGAGCCAGGTTTCCCCTTTTGACCCAGAAGGTCACTCCCTAAGTAATAAGGCCCCAGACCAGCCACATAAAGGCGGCCTTGGGAAAGAGCTATTACAGGTCTTCCTTGAAAACCTTGTTACCACTTCTGTGACTAGCTCAATGGACTGCAGGATGGGAGAAAATGCTACAGGGCAAAGGAAACACTTAACATCTGTAGCCCTAAGAAAATGAATCATACACAACTCCCAACTCACCATATAACTGCACATTCTCTTGGCCTGGGACTCTCTGCTCTAAGCTGCCTAAAGAACCTCTGTTTAAGTGCCCAGGGATTCATCTATTCATTCAGAGTCATCAATTCCTGCTATGCCCATAGTACTGGCCAAAATAGAACAGTAATACTACACAATAATAATGATAATGAATAGCATTTATTGAGCACTTACTATATTCCAGACACTATGCTAAGAACCTCACCTCAACTCTTTTTAACATTGCCATCTTATGTCTGCCCCTCCCCCGCTCATGCTCTTTCTCTCTCTCAAATATAAACAAACATTAAAAAAAATTAAAAAACAAAAAAAGGGGCACCTGGGTGGCTCAGTCAGTTAAGCGTCTGACTTCGGCTCAGGTCATGATCTCGCAGTTTGTGAGTTCGAGGCCCACATCAAGCTCTGTGCTGACAGCTCAGAGCCTAGAGCCTGCTTCAGATTCTAGTCTCCCTCTCTCTCTGCCCCTCCCCTGCTCATGCTCTGTCTTTCTCTCTCTTTCTCTCAAATATAAATAAACATTAAACAAACAAACAAAAAACATTGCCATCTTATGGATGAGGGACTAAATTTCAGGAGGTGGAATCACTTTCTCAAACAGAGCCAAGATCTGAGCCCAGGTCTGTCAGCTTCCAGAACTGGGAGAAATGTTTACCAACAACACTATACTAGTTCTTCAATGCCAAATCTCTTGTTCTCCACCCCCTTCCCCCTCCGCCATCCTTGGCTTTCCTGATCTCATGCAGGACCTACCACTCAAGGCTAGGAAACCTTGTTGAACCAGCTTCCCATGACTACAAGGCTGTCTCTTAGGTCATCTCCATATCTAAGGATGTTTCCAAGGTGGGACAGGCCTTCCTGACTTGAGGAAGCCTTCACTTTTCCCACCCTCCCACCTCCACATGGCACTAGATCATATAAGAATGAATACCCTGGTACCCCATTCCCCTGGCTTAATCCCTGAGTTTTTGGCTCTTGATGAGAAGAAATAGCGTGATGAAGATTAGGGACAGAAAGTCAAAGACTTATATCCCAGCTGTGTTATGCAGTTGCCTGGGCAATACATTTCCTCCTCTGGAAAGGAGGGATTACAGGTCTGCTGAGAGGATTTAGGGAGACAGTGCATGTAAAGCACCTGACAGAGTCTGCCCACAGTAAGCACTCAGTATGACTCAGTGATTGGTGTTTTTCTCCCTTCTCCTCCAACAGTCAGCCTACTCCTTCCAGCCCTACCCTGACGTTCTCAATCGCTGTTGTTTAGGCCTTACAGAGTAGCCAGAGGCATCTGGGACAGAGAGAAGCCTTGTCTAGTCCCTCCCCCACCCCAGGATACTGCCAGGACCCCAGGGCTAAGGGACACAGCTTCTCCTCTGGTACTGCCAGGGGACGTGACAGAACAGCCCCAAGGGTTGGGCTCAATGAAGGACCTTGTTCTACCATGGAGAAAGGAGAGAGTGGTTTTGGACGACTGGAGGCTGACCCTGGGGAAATGTGTGCTCATGTGTCTGTGTAGCGGTGTGGTGGGGAGGGCGGGCCTCCCATGACTGGGAAGCATCAGTGAGCACTGGATCTGGTCCAAGGAATTTGCGCAGCCTCAGGCCCCTTGGGGTGAGCCCAGCTGGGGCTGCAGATGACGGGTGGGGATGAAACTTCGTTTCCTGCTCAGATCAGAAAAGTCTGGCCCAGAGTTGGGGCACAGTGGGGGCCCAATGAATACCTGCAGAATTGAACCCAGATGGTCTCCTAGAAGGTAGTGGTGTCTATGTGTGTATAGCGTGCCCTCTCGAGGATCCCCTGACCTCAGGTGACCCTGTTTCATATCCTAGCAGAGTACACTGAGTAAGGGCACAAGTTCAACAGGCAAACTTGCCTGGATTCAAAATCTACCTCTGCTTCTATGAGCTAGGTCAACATATTTTTGGGCCAGTCCTTTAACCTCTCGGAGCCTGGTCTCCTTTTCTGTACAGTGGGGGTAGTAAAAGCCACTATGTCACAGGGTTGTTGTAAAGGTTCAATGAGACAATCATGCAAAGCACCTGACATGTGTTAAGTACTCCTGTCATTTTAAATGTTATTGTCATTGCTTTTGGTTGAAGATCTAGAGCCCACGCTGTTTCAGGGCTGTGGGGAGCAAGTAATATGGGAGGGCACATCTGGGACTCCCCCTTAAGATTCCCAACAGGGGTGGGGGATTTCGTGCAGTTATTTACCAAAAACAGACATATCTCTGGTTCCTCTGAGCTAGACGTACAACAAGCAATGATGAAATTCTGGAGGTGGGCGGATGGGGGAGGGGGCTGGGAATGCCATGATGCCAATGGCTGCTTCTCACCAAGCTGCAAACCTGGATTCTGCAGGCACGGAGAGGACCAGAGACACTGTGCATGAGTACCCTCCTTGGCCAGGTGACCAGAACTAAATAGGTCATGACCCTGGGTCCTGGCAAATCATAGGAGCCAAATATATCTTGGAGACTGCCACAGAGCAAATCCATTTTTACGTGCTGGGCTGTTGCAATAATCGTGGCAGCCTCAGGCACTAGTCACAGGGGCTGGGGTTTGGCTGCAAACATGCCCTTCTCTATCTCACCCCAGCTCACACAAACATGGGGGAGGGCCAGGGGGCTCACATTTTTGTTTGATGAACTGTGTCAGTAGAGCTTTAAAGGGAGGGTGGAGGCATGAGAGTTGAGCTCTGGTGACTCATTCAGCCACGGCCCCCTCCTGACCTCAGTTTCCCCACCCAGATTCAGTAAGCCAGATAGGGAGGAGCTTAAACCTGCTGGATACAGGGACTCTGACTCAGAGGACAGGAGGAGGAAAGAAATGCAGGAAATGTGGCCTAGGAAGCTGAAGGACCTGGGAGGGAAGGGGATTTCAGCTTCTCTGGCTCTATTCTTTTGGTCCAAGTCAGCATCAGGAGGAAAGAGAGGACTAGCATTACTGTTACAGCTCCAAACAGGCAGGGAAGACAGCACTGGGAGAAGCAACAGGGATGACAACAAGGGGTAACCTGGGGCCTCTCTTTCCTGTTCCACAGACCCTTAGGGTATTGCTTTTCTGTTCCTGGGTATTGTTTCAGATTCTGCTTCTATGAAACCAATGCTGGCTGCCTGGGTTTGGGGGACTTCCTTAAACCCTCCCAACTGCTTGAGAGGAAGAGCCCAGGCCAGATTCCCCTTCTACAGCCCCAACTCCCCACTCCCAGCAGGTCACCACCTTCCTGGTCAGTATCAGCGTCAGTATCAAGACAAGTGGTTCTCCACTGGATGCACGCAAGAGCCAACTAGGGAGCTTAAAAAATATTAGACTCGCTGGGGATAGGCCTCAGATTATTTTTATAGAGTCCCTGAGTGATTCTGACATGAAGCCAGGGTTGGGACTCACTTGCCTAGATCAAGCCGTCTGTACTCCCTGCCTTTTTTTTTTTTAAGTTTATTTTATTTGAGAGGGAGGGAGAGAAAGAGTGTGCAACATGCAATGAGCAGGAGAGGGGCAGAGAGAGAGAGAGAATCCCAAGTAGGCTCCGTGCTGTGCTGTCAGCGCAGAGCCTGATGCAAGCCTCAATCACACAAACTGTGAGATCATAACCTGAGCCGAAATCCAGAGTCAGATGCTTAACGAACTAGCCAACAGGTGTCCTATCTGCCCATTTCTTTCTTTCCTTCCTTCCTCCCTCCGCCCCTCCCCCACTTTTTTCTTTTCAAAAGAGAGTGAGCGCAGGGGAGAGGGGCAGAGAGAGAGAAAGAGAGAATCTTAATCAGGCTGTACACTAAGTGTGGAGCCTGACACAGGGCTCGATCCCACAACCCTGGGATCATGACCTGAGCCAAAATCAAGAGTTGGAACACTCAACTGACTGAGTCACCCAGGCACCCCCATCTCATAAAATATTAAGAGCTATTCCTTTAGAAAAATGTGCTGAGCCCCCAAAGTTATATGCTTGGCTGTGGCTCTACCTTCTTTGGTACATTATTTCAGAGCCCAAGAGGCACTTGGAGAGTATCTAGAACAACCCTCTCACTGTCCAGATATGGATCCTCAGGCTCAAGAGGGGTGGAACTGGTCCAATGCACAAGAGGTTTTAGTGGCAGAGTTGGATCTAGAACTCCTGGATGTTCTGATTCCCATTCTCATGTCCTGTAACAAATGAATCATCCAGCAGAGCATCATCTCTCAAACTGTCTAGTCAGCAGAAGAACTTGGATACGTGTTCCCAGGCCCATCCCCTCAGGATTCTGATTTCAGGGGTGGGGTCAGGGTTGGGGGGGTGGGGAGGCTGGATTTTAAGAGTCACTTCCCTCCCACCAGGTGATGTGGACAACGACGCAAGTTTGGGAAACACAAGGGAATGGGAAGCCCATAACAAACAAGGGAAGAGATAAAGTCAGAGGGTGCACAGTTCCTCCCACAAGGTAGGCCTCTAGGCCCAGGAAGAAGCTACTTCCTTCACAAATAAGGCAAGGGGGCTGTTCTACTTGAGGGAGGGACCGAGACAGGAGACACAGGCCTCCTTAGTCTTGGAGCCCCCATGTATATTATTATTATTATTTTTTTAATTTTTTTTAATTTTTTTTTATTTTTTAATATATGAAATTTACTGTCAAATTGGTTTCCATACAACACCCAGTGCTCATCCCAAAAGGTGCCCTCCTCAATACCCATCACCCACCCTGCCCTCCCTCCCACCCTATTATTATTATTTTAATGTTTATTTATTTTTGAGAGAGAGCAAGCAAGTGTGCACGCAAGCAGTGCAGGGGCAAAGAGAGGTGGGTAGAGGATCCAAAGCAGGCTCTGTGCTGACACCAGTGAGCCCAATGTGGGGCCTGAACTCAGAAACTCCAAGATCATGACCTGAGCTGAAGTCGGATGCTCAACGACTGAGCCACCCAGGTGCCCAGGAGTCCCCATGTCCATTAAGAGTCATTTAACGGTCTGTAGAATTTGCCTCTGTGACCACTTCTCTCTCTAGTCATGCTCTGCTCTAGTCCTGGCAGGTTTCCTGCTGACTCTGATATACACCATAGCCCTCCTTCTCTCATTCTAAGTTTTCCCTACCTCTCCATCTAAGTACCAGCTTGTTATATATTCTCGCCATCTGACCTGGGGCTGCGGCTGAAGACCTTGATTCCTATTTTCACTCATCAGTGAATTCGTTCCACATCAATTCTCAACCCTGGCTAGGCATTACCCCCAAATCCCAGTGCAAACCATCTGGGATGAGCATCAGGTTCTTGGTATAAAGGGTGCCGTGTCTTTTTAAGGCGATGTGGTAACAAGGAATCTTTCACATCCACATCACTTCAAACTAGCAGTTCCACAGAATTCTAGGAATTTATCTTAGAGATGCTTAAAGGGTACTCATCGCAGCACTGTTTGTATGAGCGAGACCAAACAGACCATAAAGTAGAGCCTACTGGTCAGGAGCAAGAGCTCTAAAATCAAATTCCAGTTCCACCTGTGACCAGTGGTATGACCCAGGGCAAGTCACTAAACCTCTCCAGACCTCAGTCTCCTTGTCACTAAACCTCTCCAGACCTCAGTCTACTCATCTATAAAATGAGGGAACAGTAAGACTACCTTACAGAGCTGTTGTGAAGACTAAATGAGTAATAAACGTAAAGAATTGTTTGATTCCCAGGTAGGCCTCTATAAATACCTATTCTTCCTATTATGCAGCCATTAACAATGAGGCATATACATGTGTGCTGAATATGAAATGATCTTCAAATTACACTGTTAAATGAAATTGGTTAATATACACAGTGTTCTACTCTATATATTAAAATGATCTGGGCGCCTGGGTGGCTCAGCTGGTTAAGCAGCCAACTCTTGGTTTCAGGGCTTTGTGCTGACAGCGTGGAGCCTGCTTAGGATTCTCCCTCTCCCTCTCCCTCTCTCTGCCCCTTCCCTTACACATGCTCTTTCTCTCTCAAAATAAATAACTAAATAAACTTAAAAAAAAAAAAAAAGATCAAAACAGGGGTGCCTGGGTGGCTCAGTCAGTTAAGCATCCAACTTCAGCTCAGGTCATGATCTCCAGGCTCGTGGGTTCGAGCCCCATGTCAGGCTCTGTGCTGACAGCTCAGAGCCTGGAGCCTGCTTCGGATTCTGTGTGTCCCTCTCTTTCTGCCCCTCCCAAACTCGTACTCTCTCTCTCTCAAAAACAAATAAAACATTAAAACATTTTAAAGAAATGATCAAAATAATGAAAAAGCTGAAGGGAGACTATGTGCATACTCATACATCACAGAATCTCTCACAAAACATACACCAATTGGGAAGATGGAAGTATGGAAGGGAGGAGATCTCACTTTCTACTTTTCATAGGGTTTGATTTTACAAGTTTTGAAAACAAATGCAAAAATTAAACACGCTCTAATAAATAGAATAAACACCACTGGTGATTCTGAGATACAGACAAGATTGGTACTTAGTGCTCATCCAACTGCCTTCACAGGATGGGGTGGCAGGGAAGTGTGACAAAGCTACATAAGAAAACGGCCTGTCCCACAGGAGCCCTACTTGGGGGCACAGCCATACCACAACCAAGAACTCCTGCCACCGATGTCAGAGCAGAGATGAGCCCTCCCTGGTGTGGAGGAGTGTGAGGCTGCTGAGCTCTGAGCCTGCTGTAGTCTTGTTAGATTCTTGCTCTCACTGTCTGCCAGACTGGGACTTAAAGCCGGTGTGAGTCCTGGCCCGAGGAGCCACCTCACCCTATAACCATGGTGCTTCTCTGACTTATACGTAAATATTCGGAAAAATAAAGGGGATTGTTACGAAGGCAATGGGCCTGGGGAGATGAGGGAAGCCAGGCAACTCTGTGGCTCCTAGCAGCCCATGTGGATTTCCTTACCTATGAAATGGGGAAAATAACAGTACCAATTTCATGGGGTTGTGAGGACTAAATGAGTTATTCACAATAAAAACAATTGACATTTACTGAGTGTTTACTACATGCCAGGCACTGTTCTCAAAGCTCACAATGACCCTAAAATGTAAGCACAGTTACTATCTTGGTTTTAGAGAGGAAGAAACCAAGGCTCAGAAAGTTACTTTGTTATATTGCAAATGACAGACCTGGGATCTAACCCTAGACAGTCTGACCCTAGAGACACTAAAAAACACTGCTTTCCAAGTTAGTATATAAGTACAGCCAGTACTTGGTGTGTTGTAAGGGCTTAATGTGAGCTATTATTATGGGGGAGAAGGTGGGAAGGGTTTGGATGCACTGACACGGAGCCCCTGCGTCCCCTTTCCAGTTAGCTTCAAGTACGCACGAAATGTCCTCTTCTCTGGCCTCCATCTCTCTCACCCATCACTGAGGTCAACAGCTCTCCATCCCGCCCTGTGGAAGCCTACAGGCCAGAATGGCTTCAGCAGTGTGCCCTGAGAGCGTTCTCTGGCCTGACTCCTGTCTATGACTGGAGCCCCTGAGAGAGTTCTAGAGAAGCCTGGCTCACCAGGCTCCTGGTACACACTCTACTGAGTGCTTAGGGAACTGATACGGACTATACCTAAATTCAAAATTCTCTTGAAGCTATTTATGCCTTAAGTCCAACCTACCTTTGTGCCTACAGAACAGTTTAAGATTACTTGTGAATTTCTAAAATTCTCTCCTAGCTCTGGTGTCCCAGAGCTTGAGAAATGACTTATTTGTTCAGCTTCCAATCCACTTTCATAAGTAATGACCTTAGTCCCTTCCTCTCAGTCGCCCAGACAAGCCACCCTACATAGCTCTTCTTCTGCTATAGGTTGTTTCCAGTTTGCACTGCCATCCGCCAGTAGCCCCTCATTTCATGCCTGAGGATATCTGGCAACAAAGCCCCAGGAGACTAATGATGATGACTTGGGAGGTCAGGGACTCCCCCTCCACCAACAAGTTGAGAACCCACATTTCTCAGCACATTGTGGGGTGGGCCTCCTCAGCCCTCCGATATCTGCTCCTGTTCCGGGTGGAGACTCACCAGCACTGTTGGCCTCCGACTCTAGCAGGTGGATGTCATTGCAGTCCGCCAGCGAGTGCTCCAGGCAGAGCTGCAGGAACCGGGCCTGGGTGCGAGTGACCCGCTTCAGAAGTGACAGCAGGGCCACCGTCTGCTCACACTCATTCCAGCCCTTGAACCAGCCAGCGAGGATGCCCACCTGGTCGCGGAACATCATGGTGCCGGGCCTGGGGCCAGGGTGGGGGGGACGGCGGTGGCGAGGGCCAGCGCCGTCACATGGTCTCGGCTCAGAGCTCCTGTTACCTCTCCCCTGAGGGCCAGGGCTTGAGGACGTTCCCTGGCGTGGTGGCAACGGGTGGTAGGGGGAGGAGGAAACCTGCTCACATCGGGGGAGGTCTTGGTCCAGCCACACCTCTCCAGGCTCCTAGAAAAGGAAGGAAGGTGGTCAGACAGAATGAAAGGGCTGGAACTGGCCCGGTGAATGCAGGTTGAGAGGGTAAGGAGGCTTTATGCCTTCCTCTCCTAGGGTGTCTGCTCTGCTGAGCTCCTGGGAGAAAGAGGAAGCCAACACCAGACACTAAACCAACTTTCCCACCAATCTCCAGATGTAGAAAAAACACCTGATTGGGACTCAGCAAGACTAAGGAGAAGAGGTTGCCCCTCAGTCCTAGCTATCAAAGGGCCAAAGGAAGCAGAATTAAGTTGGTAGGATTTTCCAGCAATGGGAAATAGGAGAGGCTGCACACTACAGGGAAAGATCTGAATTAATGGAAACCTGGCCTTATGTGACATGTGACCCCCAGCACATGCCCTGACCTACCTCTTCTGAGAGTGGGAAAGAGTGATTGCTCACCTGCTAAGAGGACTCCATGGAGTTTATGTATGTCAATCTAAGACTCATAAAGCTAGGATGTGAGTGGGTGGTGACCTCAGTGGAGATCTCGAGTATGCAGATAGCTAAGTGATCAGTAACTGCCTGGGTGCCCAAGGGTAGGGGCATGGACAAAGGCTTTTTCAAAGATTTGGGGGAATCTTACCTCCTTCAACCCAGCTCTGCCACTCTGGAAAAGGTGCAGCTCTGATCTCTAAGATCCCACTCATCTCTGCTCTGAGGTGAGTCTCCCCCAGACCTCTTCTTCATTCCTCTGAAGGCTACTCCTGACCCAAGTCCCCTGGCTTCCAAAGATGCCTGTCATCCAGACTCCTAAGAGCACGGAGGATGCCAACTTGAGAAGGGTCACATCCAAAGTAAAAAACTCCCAAGCTAGAAAGTGTTCAAATTCCTCTCTTGTATGGGAACGACACAGGAGCTGTGTTAACTGGGCAGACAACAGGACTATTCTTCAGTGGACTGACTTCTGGACACTACTCTGAAGCCTTTTTTTAAGTGTCTCGAGCTCCAGGTCTCTACTCGCATTTCCTGGTCTGTCCCACAACCAGTGCCTTGGCTCTATCCCCAAACCACATTTGGCTCCACGGACTGAGAACTCCACACAAAGACCCACTGAACTTGCTGGGCTCATGTCTTGCCACCTCCCTGAACTTCCATCCTCTTGCTGAAGAGCGCTGTGAGGTGCATCTGACAACGGCTATGACTCACCTGGCAGATCCTCTCTGGGACACCTGAACAAAGCAAACTGACCCAGATGTCAATCCCTTTGCATATAAGGGCAAGCGTAGGGGAAAACGAAATCTTCTTAAGTTTATTTACTTTTTTGATTAATCTCTACACCCAACGCGGTGCTTGAACTCAAGACTGTGAGATCGAGTTGCATGCTCTTCCAACTGAGCCAGCCAGGTGCCCCAGAAATCTTTTTATTATTTTTTATTTTTTTAAATTTATTTTGAGAGAGAGAGATGGAAAGAGAGAGTGAGCATGCATGTGCAGAGTAGGGGCTGAGAGAAAGGGAGAGAGAATCCCAGGCAGGCTAGGCTCCCGCAGCACAGAGTCCAATGCAGGGCTCGATCTCACAAACTGCGAGATCATGACCTGAGCTGAAATCAAGAGTTGGACGCTTAACAGACTGAGACACCCAGGCGCGCCAAGACATCTTTAAAAAGGAATCAAATGTTGCTCCTGGCTTAAAATCCTCCAATGATTTCCTAAACTAAACCTAAACTAAAACTGAATGGATCTTGGTCTACAGGTCCCTGGAAGACTCCTGTGGCCTCTCCAATTTCATCTGGTACAAGTTTTCTATTCACTAGAACTCTTTCTTCAGACCTATTTATGGTTGGCCCCTACTTGTCACTCAGGTCTCAGCTCAATGTTACTTCCTCAGAGAGAGCTTCCCTGACTATCGGATTTAAGGGGTCTGTCACACTATTTAGGCTATTTCTTCTATATAATTTGACACCCTCAGATATTATTTATGTTTGTTATTTCTCTTTCCACCAAAAAGCAAGCTATATGGTTACCCAGTGCCCAGAATGGTGACTGGCATACAGACGGTTTTCAGTATGTATTTGCTGAAAGAATGAATAAATAAGGTGAGCATGGAAGCCACAATTGGGATTTCTACAGCCCCGGAGAAGATGACAGAAGGAATGGCCCATAGGATGGGAAACAGACTTGGAAACTCTGTCCTAAGAGAAGTTTGAAGGCACTGAGGAAATTTCCCCGGTGGAAGAGAAGACTTAGAAGGAATGATATAGCTGACTTTGAATATCTGAAGGGGTAGCACACAGGAGAGGAATTAGATTTGTTCTTTTACTCCAGAGGAGAACCAGGGTGGATGGCTCTAAGTGAGAGGGGACACAGGAAATGTTGAGAGTCAAGAAAATTCAGTTCTAGTCTTGCCCTAGACACTGATTCACTTTGACCTGGAGCTAGTCCGCTTCCCTTCTCTACAATGTGTAAGATAAGGAGTCAGACTGGATCAGACACGACAAATGGGTTTTACCTCACAGGCTAACTCCCAACGACTGGTAGTGGCTGGTTGGGGCACTATGGTGTGAAGGATCCAGAAGAAATGAAGCAACAGGAGTATCCATCAAAGGGCAAGGATTAATCAATTGGGGCACACCTCATACAAAGAGATATTACATAGCTATTAAAAACATGCTTGATTCTGATAGCATACAAAAAACATAGCACGTTTACATCTATATATAGTGTTTGATCTTTCACCACCAACCTGCAGGGCTGATCATAAGCTCCATGGTAATACATACAATACAATGCCATTTTCATAAAAAGAAGATAAAAAGCCATACAAAAATCCTTACACACCTCATTATATCTACATGTGTATGTGTATAGACAAATGTGTATAAAGACACACCCTAGGCCGTCGCATTGGTTTACCTCGGAGAGGAGGAATTATTAACAGTCTCTTTATGTAACTTTGTAGCACTTCACTAGTTGCAAGTAAACACGTATTACTTCTATAATTTTTAAAGAATTAAAAAAAAATTTTTTTTTAAGGCTGCATTCTACTATCTGGCTCAGTGAGAAAGAATACTGTGACTGATTATCAATGTTTGCCCTGGATGCAGGATGGATGAGTGGTAGTTCACATGCCTGAAAAATCAGTTTCTCTTCCTACCTCCAACATTTTGTGGATTTCAGCCCTAAGGAGACAGCATCTGCCTTAACATAAGGAAGAATTTTAAAATAATATATCTATCCAAGAATGGAACTGGCTGCCACGTGAGGAGGTAATAGCTCCCTGGCTGCTGGAAGTGGTCAAGTGGAGGCTACATGAACATCCCTTGGGAGTGGGAGGGATTCCTTCACTGGGTGGCAACTCATAGGATAGAAGGACATGTTACTATTTCAGACAGAACATTTGTGACGAGAGGTTTGATATGCCAACAACATGTACGGCAAAAAGATGACCAAATCCACAAAGAGACCAAAGTTGTGCACACTCTTTCCCATAAACTTTTTCTGGGTTGTTAGTTTTCCAGAGCAACAGCACTGTGCTTCCCAAATAAGCTGACGACCAGAATCTTCTCCCGAGCCAAATGCTATAAGCAAAGGTTTGGGACAGAGTGGGGTCTCAAATATGACACTTATTAAGTCCAGGTTTTGAATGAAGCAGGCTGGGGAGGACTATGGTGAGGTAGAAAGCACATACCCTATCTAAAGGGAGAAGTCATGATTTTAGCTCTGATCAACTGCTACCATGTGGGAATGTGGGTCCAGTGTTGTTAGGTTTTAGATTTTTTTTTTTTTAAGGGGAACCGGAAATCTGGATTTTTAAATAAAATTTCCCCTATTTTTAAATATTGGAAACTAATTCACATTAAAATAGCAACAGTGAACCACCATGAGGAACAAACAAAGCATGTGGCCTGCAGTCCTTGGACCAGATGGACACACACTGGGAAAAGACCAGAAGTCTGTGAACTGTCCTTCCCTCAGGCCTCTCTAGTTTATACCTTCAAGCTGCCCAGTTGTTCAGGGAACATGACTGGCAGAGAGGATCTAGTGCCCAACAATGGCTGTGACAGTCCTCAGTAAACACTGGGGGCTTCAGAGAAACAAACAGTTGCTTTTAGGACAGGAGAAGGATGCTGGGTATTTGTTCTGGATGGTGACTAGAGAGGAGAGTGATATGGCTTCTTCTGTCAAAGGGCCAGAGGTCCCCGGCTACCTCTTTTCCTGGGTGGTTGGCAGCAATGAGAAGGGGAGACCTCGGTTAGTGACATGGGCCAGGAAAGAGGCATCACGCTGACTATTCCAAGGCACCTTACACTGTGAGGGATTTTGGTGGATCTGCTGCCAACCATCCATGCCCATCTTCTGATACCAGCCCCTGAGTTCCCTTTGGAAAATTAACTGTCTTCCTTGGCTCCAGAAGTAGACATGGCAAGTCCACTGGTCAAGGAAAGTCTTCACTGGACTTCTGCTGGAACCATTGAGGAAAAGAAGTTCTCCATTGGGGTTGCTGAGATTATACATCTCCTGATGTTACTGGCTGCCCCTTCGGCTACCTCAGTGAGAGTCTGCCTCAGAATGAAGCCAACACAGATGAAAGCAGAGTCAAGAGATGAGGGGACAAAGAGGGAGACCTGTTCACATCTGAAGATCTGGATCCAACCTAGTCAGACTGAAGCCACCTCACTCCAGACTTTTCAGTTATATGGACCAATAAATTCCTTTTGGGCTGATGCCAATTTGTGTTTCTATCACTTGAAGTTGGAAGAGCCTTGACTGCTCCCATACAAAAACAGAATTCACCACTGCTCTGATCTCTTTGTCTTTGTGCGACAAAAAAATGACTCCCTGCCTTTGAGGAAAGACACTAGAGGGGAATTCCAACGGAAAAGTTCTCAAACAGCCCAACTTACTGCTGCCATATTTGCTCTCTAAGGGACCAAGTAAGCTTCTGTGGAAGCATCTACCAATCCTGGAGGGTGGAAAATAAAGCCAACATTGGCTAAGAGGTTTTAGGAAAAATTACTCACTAGGCTCCCTTCATTGGCTTCAAACAAGAAGCAGCCCACAGATAGGAGGTGCCTCTGGAGCCAGCTCTCCTCACTTGGAACCAGCACCGTGGAGTCAGATGTAGCTGAAAATGGGGCTCTCCTGCCGACACTTACTTGCTGTGTTGACCTTTGGCAGGTAACTCAGTTTCTTCCTCAGTGAGGCTGGTTATAAGAATGAGGTGAAACAATGTACGTAAAAATACCTACCATGATGCTTGGCATGTCTTCATATACCATATACCGTGTCATGTGCCAGGCCCTATGCGAACAGCTTTCTGTGGGTGAGTTCATTTAATTCTGAAAATAATACATACGCTATACCTTACACATATACGTGACATACGTGTATATTACACGCACACATGCACATATACATGTATAACACTATTCTCATTTTATAAATGAAGAAACTGACACACAGAAAAGATTAAGTCACTTGTCCAAGGCTACACACAGCTAAGCTGAGATTTTCAAGGCCAAACAGTCTGGTTTTAGAACCCTTGCTTGTTCCTAAGAATATTATAGCCTCCTGTAAATTCCCTTCCATTGCCTAGAAAAGTTGGGTAACAGGTACACCCATTAATGCCAACATCTCTGGATGAATAAGGGGGTTCTATTAGCCTTCCTACCCATTCCTAGCCCTTCTACAGCACACGCCTAGGCCTTTGAGAAACTCATACTTCATGAACAAGGTAATAGGTTAGTTACCTAAGATTAACTCACCATCCTGACCTGAGCAAGAACAAGAGAATGTCAGATGCCAAGGGAGCTCAACTTCTCTTTTGTAAAAACTAACCATTATTTTCCGAAACTCCTGAAATATGTACACAAAATATGCATACTATTGCCTCAGCTAAGAATGAGGCTTTTGTATGAACAGTCCTGGGGAAGGGAGGGAGAGGAGTGGAGAAGTCAGGGGGGCCTCCCGGAAGATAAGCTGTGGGAAACCCTGGAGTAGAGAAGCTGGTTCCCTCTCCCCTTGCCCCCATGTATTGCTCCCTTTCACTCATCCCATGCTTATAGGTGTTGACCCTTCCCCACTAAAACTCTACCTTTAGCTCTTCCCTTTCTCTATACTTGTATCCTCTCACTTGGATGTAATCAACTCCTATAGATTCAACTATCATCTCTCTGTGGACAACAAAGAATTTCTTAAGTCATCTTTGACTCCTTTTTCTTCCATACGATCTAGTCATCTGGTCTCGATAATTCTTTTTTCTTAACGTTGGCTAAACATGCTATCCTTTTTCTTTCCCAAAACTCAAGTGGCTCTGGGACCAGACTGTCTGGGTTGGAAACAGAATCCTTCCACTTACTACCTGTGTAACTTTGGGCAAATGATTTCACCATGCTGTGTCTGTTTTCATTTGTAAAATGGTTTTAATAACACTACCGACTTTCATAGAGTTGTTAGCTATTATCATCATCTTGTCACCAATCCCATCAAGTCCTGTTTTCTCTATACACCAAACATATCTATTTCTCTTATTTTTTACTACCATCACCATATTCAAGTCACTATCCTTTCTCATCTGGACCAATGTAATGCCTCCTAATCCACCTCCTGCTTCCATTCTTACCCTTGTTCTCCTTGCAGAAACCAGTGAACATTCTTAAACAAACAAAAAAACCCAAAAAACAAAAAAAAATCCAATCATGTCACTGTCTTGCTTTAAAAACCCTTTAACAGGGGCGCCTGGGTGGCTCAGTTGGTTGAGCATCTGACTTAGGCTCAGGTCATGATCTCGCAGTCTGTGAGTTCGAGCCCCGCGTCGGGCTCTGTGCCGACAGCTCAGAGCCTGGAGCCTGCTTCAGATTCTGTGTCTCCCTCTCTCTCTGCCCCTCCCCCACTCATGCTCTGTCTCTCTCTGTGTCAAAAATAAATAAACATTAAAAAAAAATTAAAAACCCTTTAACAGCTTCCCAAGTCTCTTAAGTGAAAATATAAATTCCTTACCATGGCCTACAAGGCCCTACATGATCTAGCCTCTGTCCCCTCTCCCTCACACTTGTCTCCTTGTTCCTTGAACACATCTCAGGGCTTCTGCCCTTGTTGACCCCCCTACCTGAAGTTCTTCCCCAGATCATCACATGGCTGGTTCCCTGTCTTCAATTAAATCTGGATTCCCGTGTGCCCCAATCTTCCTCATCTCCCCAGTAAAGAGTTTTTGGTCTGAAACACTGAAATCAAAGGCTGCAGCTCTTCCAGAAACGCTTAGATTTTAAGATCCATGGGGGAAGGAAAGACTGTGACTGTATTATTCACTGCCATACATTTAAAAAAATTTTTTTTATTTTATTTTAGAGAAAGAAAGAGAGAGCACATGAGTAGGGGTGAGAGGGAGAGAATCCCAAGCAGGTTCCATGCTCAGCGTGGGGCCCGGAGCTCAATCCTATGATCTTGGGATCATGACCTGAGCTGAAATCAAGAGTCAGATGCTCAACCGACTGAGCCACCCAGGTGCCCCATTACATTTTCAATTCCTAACCTAGCACCTGGCACATAGCACATCCTGAATAAAATATCTGTGAAAAAATTTTCCACCTTGCAGCAGTCCTTTCTCCACCTAAAACAATGTTTAGATTAAAATGCCTTACTCCAAGATCGTCCCACAACTTGAGAACAGGTGCCTTCTCATCTTTCAGGTCATCAGTCTCGATTGTCACCTCCTCAAAGGCCAATTCTGACCTTGAGTATAGTGGCCACAGGCACCCTCTCTTCCATACTATTGTTTTAATTCCTTCATAGCATGTATCACTGATTTCTTTTGTGTATCCTCTCCACCCACCCCCATCAGAAGGTAAGGGCCATGAGTTCCAAGACCTTGACTGTTTCAGTCACTGCTCTATGTCCAGAACTTAAAAAAGTGCCTCCATAAATTGTTTAACTGCTGGAGTTGAGACTTGCATACTCTATATACTGTTGTTCTGTAACTTGCTCTCAATCAGACTGTATTCAACAAATTTACACTAAAATAAAACAAAACAAAACTCTACCCAAAGTAATTTACTTAAGTCTCTCAAAGTTCAGAGTCCTGAAAACCCAAAGCTGAGGTACAGGATTGAATACCACTACTCCTGGATTCCATTACCCTACCCTGAGGCTACCACCAAACCTGGCCAGTCACCTCTTCCCTGTCTCTCTCTCTCAGTGAGATCCCAAAGGAGAGTCTGGTTGGATGGGATTAGCCATAAACTCTCTCTGGATCCAAACGACCACAGACTGGAGAATGATTGAGGCTAGAGAACAAGCAAGGAGGGGAACGGCCACCAATATCAGAAAGCTCATGGGATGGAATCACAGCAACCTGAGTTAGCAAGAGAATTAATTCCAGGGTACAGAACTCCAAACATGTCCCTGAGGATCTTCTGTTAGTATTTCACACTTATTCAGGGAAGAAATTGTTTTCAAACTGGGGCTTTCAGGAAAGAGTTCTCTTTCCGCTAAGGGTGTTGAGGTAGGATTAAAGCGTAGGGTTGCTGAAGGCCATCTCTGTCACCACAAAGTAGAACCTTGTTGAGGATGAAGACACTCCTTGTAAAAATGGGCAGAGATTACTGAGAAGATTGTTTTAACTCCTGGATGAAGCTAAGACTGAAGTCATCCTAGCTCTGGACTTTTTAATAACACAAGTCAATTACTTCATTTTTTGATTAAACTAGCTTGAACTAAGGTTCTGTCATTTATGTCTTTAGAGTCCTGGCTGACGTGAACCATTTATTTTTTTTATTAAAAAAATTTTTTTTTAATGTTTATTTATTATTGAGAGACAGACAAGACACAGAGCGTGAGCAGGGGAGGGGTAGAGAGAAGGGGAGACATAGAATCTGAAGTAGGCTCCAGGCTCTGAGCTGTCGGCACAGAGCCCGACACGGGGCTCGAACTCACAGACTGCGAGATCATGACCCGAGCCAAAGTCGGTCGCTTAACCAACTGAGCCACCTAGGTGCCCCGAACCATTCATTTTTGATAACACTGAGCACTTATACGCAGGACATTGTTTTAGCTACTTCACGTGTTAACTTATGGAATTCTTATAATAACTCTAGAACATAAGTTACCATTATTACTTTCATTTTTTAGCTGTGAAAACTAAGAGCCAGGGAAGTTAAGTAGTTGTCTAGGTCACAAAACTGGTAAGTGACAATGCGGGACACAAATCCTGTCTGGCCCCAGAGTCTGCATACTTAACTTATACTATGCTATAATGCCTCCTCATTGCACCCAACCCTACCTGAACAGAAAATCCAACTCTATGACTCATGGCACTATCATCTTGGGATGGACAGGGTCCAGAAACCTTCTATTTGTGCCACCTGTCCTCAACATTTATGAGATTAGTTGTAGTTTACCTAGCTCGTAGGATTCCCTATGAGGAGCATGAGATGAGAATACATGTGAAGCATTTAAACAGTAACTGGCAAATAATTACTCAATAAACAGTAATCATCGATATTATCACTCTACGGTCACAAGAGTATAGCTGGCAAATATAATAAAGATGGAAGAGATCTGTTTTCTTTCATCTCTGTCCTTTAAGTGAAGAGAAGAGATGCCATGAGTGGGAGATGAGAAGCCCTTCTTATCTTTGACCTATTGCAAAGCTGTTACCTCTGCCTGGAAGACCACTCATCATTGTCCCAACTCCTGTGGAACACCACCGAGCCCAAATACCACCTTTTCCATGACGTGTCTTTCCAGATAAAGGGCTCCTTCTTTCACTGCCAAATTT
This sequence comes from Panthera uncia, assembly GCF_023721935.1. Taxonomy (NCBI): domain Eukaryota; kingdom Metazoa; phylum Chordata; class Mammalia; order Carnivora; family Felidae; genus Panthera; species Panthera uncia. The sequence goes on from NW_026057588.1 coordinate 13,597,269, forward strand.
CCACAGCATATAATTTGTACCTCATGTTCTGCCCTGTGTACCTGCCCAACCCCTCTAATGTACTGTGAGCTCACTGAAGGCAGGCCCCAGTCTGTATTCTGTGATCTCCATTTCCCCTTCTTGACCCCAGAGAGAAACAGAATCCCTTGGAGAAAGCTGAGAGCTCCAGACTTATAAAGACTTATAAAGGCTTGAGGGAGGCTGACAGGCCACTGAGGATGGGGTGAGGCAGGTCACCAAGCACAGGACCTCAGGTAGCTCAGAATGAGGAGGGAGCACAAAGAAAAGTCCCTCAGATAGCAGTGGGTGGGGCACAGAGCTTCTTCTAGGAGGAGAGGCAATGTGCGCTGGGTACAGGAAGAAGACAGGAGAGGGTGGGGAAGGTGTATACAGCCTGAATGGGGAGTGAGATCTGAAAAACTTAGAGATTTCTGGCCAAATGCAGAAGAAAGAGCTACCCCTCTCTAATGATTCCCAATAACTTACAGAAGGCAGATCCCACTTTGTGGGATTCAGAGAGAAACAAGACACATCCCAGTACTTTCTAAACTTGCAGCCCAATGAGGGTGAGTGGACGAGTACATGAACAACTAAAGGGAGAAGGTGAGTGGTGCTCTAGAAGGGAGGGCTCCGGACAGTAAGACACAGAATGCAAAGAACCGAAAGTGCCTTTAAGGGAAGGTGCCTATGCGGTGAGGAACAGATGGAAGATTGGAGATGGACACATGTGTTGAAGGAGACAGCAATCTGAAGCGAGAACACCAAAGGCTGGGGTATGGTGTGCAGGGGAAGCCATAAGGTGAAAGTGCCGAGGAAGACCTGAAAGGAAACTATTCAAAGGTAGAATGTGCAGTAATTGCTCAGAGGATGGGGTAACCTTTCAGGGTAGCCAGAATCCTTCCAAGGAGGGGAAGAAGACTTCCTGGACGGCGGATATTTCCCATAGGCGACTCTTGGGAAAATGAGGATGGGCAGCGGTTCGGAGGCACACCCGGAAGCCTCTTTCAGGGGGCTTTCTGTGGGGGAAAGGGAAATCCTCTCACAGGACAATCATTCTCAAACTTGAGCATGCAGCAGAATCACCAGGAGGGTTCCTGAAAACATTGCTGGGTCCTACGTTCAAGTTTTCTGATTCTGTAGGTCTGGGCTGGACCCGAGAATGTGCGTTTCTAACCAGTTCCCAAGTGATATCTGTGCTGCTGGTCCAAGAACCACACTTTTAGAACCACTGCTATAGGGAAAGGGTTTTTTTTTTTTTTAATGTTTATTTTGGGAGAGAGAGAGAGAGAGAGACAGAGAAAGTACAAGTAGGGGAGGGGCAGAGAGAGTGGGAAAGAGAGACTTCCAAGCAAGCTCTGTGCTGTCAGCGTGGAGTCCGACGTGGGGCTTATCTCACAAACAGAGGATCATGACCTGAGCCGTATCAAGAGTCGGAGGCTTAACTGACTAAGCCACCCCGGCGCCCCTAGGGGAAGGGATTCTTTAGCGAGGAGGCCCTCAAAGGGGGAAAGGAAGGAGAAGGCTGCTGAAAGGAAAATGGGACGAGTCCTCAGGAAGTCTCTAAGGAGGGTGTTAAGGGTCGCTCAGTCTCCAAAAGGAGGAGTCTGTGAGGAGGAAACCTAAGAAAAAAGGTCTCTGCAGGTTGGGATTTCAAGACCTGAGGCTGTCTTTGAGGATGTTTTTATTAAAAGGAGACATGGAGGCTCCTGGAGGGGAGAGGACTGGAGGATGTTGGCGGCCTCTGAGGAGACAAGGAGGCTCAGATCTGAGAGGGACCTCTAAGTTGATTTCAGAGGAAAGAGAACGGAGGAGACGAGAGGGTGCAAACAGGGATTCTAAAAATGGTAAATCGGATAGGGTCCTGAATGGGGATGCCACAGAAGGAAAACGAAGGGATGTTCCAAAGAAGTGGGAACAAAGTGCTGGGGATAAGGTTGCTAATACAGGGCAATTTCGACGAAAATTCTCTAAAGGGCGTCTGCGGGAGGTGTGGCTTTCTCAGAGAGATCTTGGATGTACTGGAGCACGATGACAGGGGTCTTTTCAGGAACTCCTCAGAGAACTCAGATGAGGAGAAACCTCTGAGTAAAGTCTTCGAAAGGGTATAATATGGGAAAGGTGGGCCTTCTGAGTGGAATGGGCGACTGTCCGGGCAGAGAGCTTTTCAGAAAGAATTCTGGGACTTTCTAAGAGCAGGAGCTCAGTTATTTTGAGGGAAGACTGAACGGGGAGGGGGGTTCTAAAGGACCTGAGAGAACCTGTGAGGAAGAGTTCAGGGAGGGAAATCTCTAGGAAAAGTGTCTTAGTAGAAGGCAGGGGGTCTTGGAGCAGTGATTCAAGGGCTTCTGAGGGGGGTGCTAGAAGGGTCTCTGGGAGGGATTCCAAGGGTTTATCTCAATAGGAGGGCTTGAGGGGCTGCTGAGGTCTCTGAGAAGATGTGAGGAGGTCTTGAAAAACTGCATCTCACAGAGGTCATGAAGAGGGTCTTAAGGTTTAAGGGGCTCAAGGAGGTCACGGGGGGGGGATTTTTAAGGGTTCTCTAAGGAGGATTCTAGAGAATATCAGAAACTACAAGGGACTTTTTGAGAATCCTGAAGAAACCTCTGCAACATGTGGTATAGTTTACTGGGAAAGATTTGGGATACATAAAAGGGGTTGTGGAAAAGGCTTTTGGAACATGGGATCGAAATTCTCCACAGAGATTTCAGTGAACCTCTGGAGGAGATATTTGGGATAAGCGAGGGAGGTCTGCGGGGAAGATTCGTAGGGTATGTGAGGGTGATCTCTAGGGCATTTCGGGGTGGTGAGACTTGGGGGAACGGAGGTCTTTGGGAGAAACCCTTGGGATCTGTGGAAGGATCCTAAGGGACGACTCCATAAAGGGGGAGTGTGTCTGAGAGATGCCTGGTGTGTGTGTGTGTGTGTGTGTGTGTGTGTGTGCGCGCGCGCGCGTCGGGGGAGTCGTCTGGGTGACTTTTGGGGACCTGAGGACATCTCAGGGAGTCTCTGAGGAAGTCTTTCAGGGTACACTGGGGACATTCCAAAGGACATGGTGGCGGGGAAGGGGGCTCAGAGATTTGGGGGGCCACGAGAGGCACGTCTCCCAGGCGATTTCTGGTACGGGGGTAGGTAGGAGGGAAAATTCTCGAGGACGTGTGACAGGGAAGTCCGGGCAGATTGTGGGGATATGCGAAGTAGGTGTCTGGGGGAGATTTCTGGAATGTGCGGGGTCTGGAGGGGCTCTCCGGGAGACTGCAGGAGATTTTTAGGGCTTACGAGGGAGGCTCGGGGAGGAGATATGACACACATTGTTGGAATAGACGAGGAGTGGCCTCCGGGGAATATTTCTGGACGGAGGAGGAGGATGGGGGATCTGGGGCCAGAGGAGGGGTTCGCTGAGGAAGATTTCCAAGACCTGCGCCGGTGTGTGGACAGGACTGTGGGGAGGTAAGGGGGGGGGAGTCTCTCGGAAAGATTCCGGGCCGGAGG
>NW_026057588.1:13601157-13665533 GCF_023721935.1 Panthera uncia
GCCCGCGACTCACCGCCTCGGCCTCAGCCGCCGCTGCCGCCGTTCGGGCCTCGTCGGGCCCCCGCCGCCGCCGTCGCCCCCTCTCCGGCCCGCGAGCTCCCCTCCCTCCTCCCGCACCGACCACCGCCGCCGCCGCCGCCGCCGCCGTCGCGCTGCGTCACCGCGCCGTGCGTCACCGCCCCTGGCCCCGCCCCGCCGGGGCCGCCGCGCGCCGGCATTAGCTCACGCCGCGGTGACGAGCGGCGCGCCCGCCAACGGGCGGCGAGGGCAGCCCGAAGGGCGGGAGGTGTGCGCGGAGAAAGGCGGGGTCCCGGCGGAGAGGGGAGCGCCGGGGGTTGAGCGAGGCCCAAGAGGCCCGCCCCCTGCGCGGTGGGATTGGCTGGCCGCGGGGCTGACGGGCAGGCGGCCCCGCTGGGGCCTCGGGGCCGGCGGGCGGGGAGGGGGCGGGGCGCGCGCGGCGTTGCCACGGGCAACGGGCGCGGCGGAGCCGGGGATTGGGCCTCCCGGCCCGCAGGGGGCAGTCTCGCGCGCGTCTCCCTCGGCAGCCGCTAGCTAAGTCACAATTCCTGAACCTGGTGATCGGGCGGGCCTCCCCGCGGCTCTTGCACGCCCGGCCTGAGGCCTGGGCCCAGCTGGGCCGAGCCGCCAGGTTACGAGTTGGCGCTCAGGTTTCTGGAGTCTCAGCTTTTACCACCGCAGCCCTCTCTGAGCCTGTTGCTTCGTCTTTCAATTGGGACTAGGATTGAAAGAGACGATGCGTAGAAAGCGCTTGGCACAATGGAGGCCGTCAACAAATGGGAGTTGTTGCTTTGACTATTGTAATCTGTTCATTCCACAAACTTTCCTGGATCTGGTGACTAAGCGGAGCGGGGGCCCTCACCCAGAAGGTGACAGAGAAATGGCTTGTTAGAGGAACTCAAAGAAAATGCGGTCGGGGTGGATGGAGTGTAGAGCTCCAGGCAAGGAGCGGTGGGAAATGAGCTGTGGCCAGGTGTTTGGCCGCTTGAGGGAGTTTGTCTTGAGGACACTAGGGAGCCATGGAAGGGCTTCAAGCCAGGGAGAGTCATGGTGAGTTGCGGGTTTGGAAAGATGGCTCTGGCTTTCATATGGAGCATGGATTGGAGGAAGTAGAAAACTGGGGGCCTTCAGTCTCGGGAGGCCGTTGGGGTGGGACTGGGGCGTTTGCACCAGGGGGGACTTTAGGAAAGGGAGGGGGTGTGGACGTGGGCGGGGGGGGGGGGGGAATGCCCAGGAGGCTGAGTGAACCTGCCCTGGGACTGGCTGGCTGCAGATGGGGAGAGAGGGTGAAATCCAAGAAAAGGTCCCTGGCTGGGGCATTGGGGGTTGGTGGTGCCTCCCAAAACAGGTCTGGAAGATTCTGAGCCCAGTGCGGGCCACCCAGCAGCAGGGGCCAGGAGGCTGCATAGCCCTGGGTCTGGAGCTTAAGAGAGAAATTGGGGCTGGGAACCAAGATTTGAGGATCACCAGAGGTGGTGACTGAAGTTGTGGGTGTTAGTGATCTAGCATGGAGAGGGCATGAGGGTGAATGGAGACAAGGACCCAACAGAACCCTGACAGAAGGGGACACCTAAGGTTTAAGCAAAGGAATCGAGAGTCTCGAAGATTGGAAAGGAGCAGCCAGACAGGAAGGAAGGCGTGAGAAAAGGTCATTTCATGCCAGGGTGGGGGATATCACAAACCCCATCCACTACCCTTACATTTAAGCAAAAACTTTCACACCCTATAGAGTAGTTGTGCTTGAAACACACACAAAGACTCATTTATTCATCCAACAATACTTAGGTACCTAATATGTACGTGTCAGGTGCTGTTCAAGGTTCTAGAAATTCAACAGTGGAACAAAGCACACAAATATCTCCGCCCCACACTTACGTTCTGGTTGAGGGGACACAAACAATAAATAAATAAATACAATGTGACTCAGTGATAGTACTATGGAGTAAAATAAAGCAAGCTGAGGGGATGGAGTGATGAGGTCAGCACTATTTTAGATGGGGAAAGACCTCTTGGATCAGATGAGATTGGAACAGCTATCTGAAGAAATGAAGGGGTTCGGGCACCCAGGTGGCTCAGTTGGTTAAGCGTCTGACTTTTTTTTTTTTTTTAAATGTTTGTTTATTTTTGAGAGAGAGAGACATGGCGGAGCAGGGGAGGAGCAGAGAGAGAGGGAGACACAGAATCTGAAGCAGGCTCCAGGCTCTGAGCTGTCAGCACAGAGATCCGTGAGATCTCTGACCTGAGATGAACCGTGAGATCCATGACCTGAGCCGAAGTCGGATGCTTAACCGACTGAGCCACCCAGGCACCCCAGCATCTGACTCTTGATTCTGGCATGGGTCATGATCTCACGGTTCATGGGTTTGAGCCCCGTATTGGGCTCTGCACTGACAGTGTAGAGCCTTCTTGGGATTCTCTCTCTGCCCCTCCCCTAATCTCTCTCTCTCTCTCAAAAATAAATAAGTAAACATTAAAAAAAAAAAAAAAAAAGGAAACGAAAGGATAAACCATAAGGGGAAGAGCGTTCCAGGGAGAAGGAACAGCAAATGCAAAGGTACAAAGGCAGGATTATTTGCAGAACCACAAAGAGGCTAACGTGGCTGGAGTGGGGTGAGCAAAGAGGACGGTAATAGAAGACAAGGTCCAAGTGGTAATTGAAGAGGGGTGGTGGCAGATAAAGGCCACCGTAAGGACTTTAGCTTTTACCCAAATAATATGGAACCATAGGGGGATTTTGACAGAGGAAGTATGTCGTATGCCTTGGGTTTTATTAGGATCCCTCTAGCAGTCCTAGAGAGTACTCTAGAAGAGTAGACTGTGTGAGGGGAAGCAGGCGGACAGTGAGGAGGCTGCTGGGAGAGTGAGGACAGGGAGGGGGCTGCTGGGGAGGACCAGAGTACAGGCCATGGTGGTGGTGGTGGGGAGGGTGGGAAGTGGGCAGGTTCTGGTTACATTTTGAATTTCAGAACCAGGAAGTTCTGATGTATGATGAGCTGGGTTAAAGATGACTGAGATCCATGGGGCGCCTGGGTGGCTCAGTCAGGTGGGCGGCCGACTACAGCTCAGGTCATGATCTCGTGGTCTGTGACTTCGAGCCCCGCATCGGGCTCTGTGCTGACAGCTCAGAGCCTGGAGCCTACTTCCGATTCTGTGTCTCCCTCTCTCTCTGCCCCTTCCCTGCTTGCTCTCTCTCTCTCTCTCTCTCCCAAATAATAAACATTTTTTTTTTTAATTTATTTTTGAGACAGAGAGAGACAGAGCATGAACGGGGGAGGGGCAGAGAGAGAGGGAGACACAGAATCGGAAACAGGCTCCAGGCTCCGAGCCATCGGCCCAGAGCCTGACGCGGGGCTCGAACTCACGGACCGCGAGATCGTGACCTGGCTGAAGTCGGAGGCTTAACCGACTGCGCCACCCAGGCGCCCCAATAAACATTTTTTAAAAATTTAAAGATGACTGAGATCCAGGTGGACACATCCGCTGGGCAGCTGCATGTAGGAGTCTAGAGTTCAGGGAGAGGGCCAGGCTGGAGAAATACTTAGGGTGTCCCCTTTGAAAGCTGAGAAACGATGAGATCAGGAGGCGAGGAAGGTAAATAGAAAAGAGAAAGGGACAAAGGACTGAGCCCCTAGAACACCCCACTGTCAAAAGGAAGAATCAGCAAGAGAAGCCACGAAGGAGCAGCTAGAGGACTCGGAGGAAAACCAGGCCAGGGTGTTGTTCTGAAAGCCAAGGGAAGAAAGTGTATCAGGGCACAGGGAGTGATGGACGGTGTCACATGCAGCTGACAGCACATGACAGATGAAGACTGAGAATTGACCTTTAGGTCATTGGTGGCCCTGACAAGGGTATGTCAGGGAGTGGGGACAGGAGTGACCATCTGCTGGGAGAGAGTTGAAGAGAAAATTGGGAGGAGGAACTGCAGGCAGTGAGCGTAGACGATTCCTTCTAGAAGTTTTGCTAAAAGGGAAGGAAATGAATGGGCAGTGGCTGGATGGAAGATAGGATTCTTAGTGTTTAAAAAGGAAGACATAACCCCACACGGAGGCCGAGAGGAAAGATCCAGTGGGGGTGGGAACATTGGTGATGCAGAGAGAGGGAGGACAGCCACAGTGAGACCCGTAAACAGATGGGACAGGGTGGGAACCAGTGCCCAGGGAAGGGCTTGAGGAAAGCTTGTTCACTACACTTGTCCATGGGGCCAGCACAGCGGGCCAGCCATTGTGGAGCTGGGACCTGTGAAGATTCTTTTTTTTAATGATTATTTATTTTTGAGAGAGGCAGCAAGTGGAGGGAGAGGACAGAGAGAGAGAGAATCTCAAGCAGGCTAAGCGCTGTCAACACAGAGCCTGATGCGGGGCTCGAACCCATGAACTGAGAAATCATGACCTGAGATGAAACCAAGAGTCCGGCACTTAACCGACTGACCCCCCCCCCCCAAGATACCCCTATGAAGAGTCTCTTTGGTTTGCTTATATTTTCTCACTGAAATACATGGAATTTTCCCATACATTACATTCCCTTTTATTTCTCCTTTGTATGACAGGACATTATATTGATTTGGGGGGAGGAATTTATGTGCATAAATAGGTTACATTACCCAGGAATTTCATTTCAGAGTGGGAAAGGGGCAACACAAAATGCACTTAATGAAAAAGGGGGGTACCAGTCTGACAGAATTGAACACCACTGTTGTAGGGCCAATTATTAGGCCCCCGAGGTTGAATGGCAGGCAAAAAATTCACCATCACCTGGGCTCTGTGGAGCCTCCCATTTCCCCATCAGCACAACAAATGACAGTTTGATTAGCAAACCTCCCTAAGTTCCCCCTTTTCTGCTCCAGAATTAAAATATTCCAGATGGGAGAGATCCAGGAAAGCTTCCTGGGGGAGGGGAGGAGTTAAAGAGCTCACTGTTATCTACTCTGTATTGAGTGTGCCCACCATACCAGGAGGTATGCGAAGCTATCTTATCCTCACAAGAAGCCTGAACCAGAGGGGCGAAGTTATTTAGCTAGGACCACACAGCAAGGCAGCATTCGAACCCAGGTCTAGGTGATTGCAAAGCCTGGGAGGTCCTGGCAGATGAGGGGAAGGAAGGAAGGGGAGGGGCCTTCTGAGACAGTTGTCCCAGAATGGGCATAAACAGGATGTGGTGGTGGATGAAACCTTTCCCCTGCCCCACACCCCGCCCCCTGAAGCCTTGGTCCCCACCCCTAGAAGACAGCGGAACTGAGAAAAGAAGAGGCCTGTGGACAGAAAAGTCATGGTCAGGGGGCCGGGGGTTGTATGGGAAGGGCTGGGGGCTGGGAGAGTGCCTGGGTGAAGGTCAGGCTGGGGGATAGAGGTCAGGGGCTAGGAGGGTGACCCCTGTGGCAAAGGGCCTGGCTGGGGGGAAGAGAGATGCCGTTTCTGGGTTTAGCCCCAGGCAGGCAGATCCTTGGGTCCCCTTGACCGTTCCCCAAGTGTGCCTGCTGAGAGGGCTGGAGTCCAGCCTCTACTCTGCACCCCAAGGGTGTGCATGGTAAGGGACAGCGTCTGCCCTAAGGAAAGGGCACTTTTTCCTAATGTTCACAGAAGCATCCTATGAGCCGTCAGGGCCCTCCTCTTTACTAGTGGAGAAACTGAGGTTTGGGGAAGGGGACAGGGGCTGGGTCCAGGTTAGCTCAGCTATTCTTGGGCTTCTCTGGCAGTCTGATTCCCTCGTGGTGTGCGAGGTGGACCCAGAGCTAAAGGAAAAGCTGAGGCAATTTCGCTTCCGAAAAGAGACGGACAACGCAGCCATAATAAGTGAGTGTCATCTTCTCCCCTGGAAGGATGGGTGAAGGGGTGGGGACAAACGAAGTCTGCGCCAGTGTCACGGGCGGGCGGATGGAAGGGGCGTCTAACCCCTGTGTGCCATCCCTCCCCAGTGAAGGTGGACAAGGACCGGCAGATGGTGGTGCTGGAGGAAGAATTTCAGGTGAGGGGCTGGGAGGGATGGGACCCCCCCCCCCAGAAGTGCAGGGTGGGACTGGGAGAGCCAGGGGGCTGGAACTGATGCTCAGAGCTTGACACTGGGGGCCAGAAAGGCCTGGGGGTCAAGTTCCCGCTCAGTTGTGACTCGAGGCAAGAGATTTCACCTGCATGGGTCTGTTTCCTCATCTGTGAAATGGGGATACCGGTCCCTCTCACTCAGGGTTGTCTATGGATTCAATGATTTAATCCTTGTAGTGGGTTTAGAAGAAAGCCTGGCTCAGTGAAATGATGATGATGACGGTGACGATATTTTATTGGCACTTAAATGAAAGTTTCCAGAGAAGTAAAAACAAACAAACAAAAAAAAAAAACGAGTGGAAATCCTGTAAAAGGGTAGAGCCCACCCTTTCTTTCCTCGCTGTCTTTATCAGTAACATGGGGATGATAATAAAGCTTACTTCATGGTATCGCGGTAAGAATTTGGGGGAGGGTGGCCCTTGGAGGCTGACGCTGGGGCTGATCGACGGGAGGGGGATTGGCCAGGAGCTGGGCTCTCTCAGGTCCTCTGAAAGGCAGTGCAGCAAATGGTTACGATTTGAACCCAGGTTCAAATCTGAATCCTGCTGCTCGCTGTCTACAACCTTGAACAGGTGTCGTAACAACTCTGGGCCTCAGTTTGCTTACCTGTAACGTGTGGGTAATAACAGAACCTACCCCCACAGCATTGTGGGAAAGGTCAATGAGTTGATCTATGTGTGTTTCTTAGACCAGTGTCTTGGCAAGTGCTTGGAAGTGCTTATTTAATGTCAGTCTTTTCTCCCCCCCCTCCCCCAGAACATTTCTCCAGAGGAACTAAAAACAGAGCTGCCAGAGAGACAGCCAAGGTATTGTGGGGGAAGGAAGGGGAGGGTCAGGCCAGGGGGAGAGGGGTGATGATGAAGGAACAGACAGAGGGGCCCCTTGGATTCCTGTCTCAATCACGGGTTCTGATCCGTGTTTGAGGCCACGAATTCACACCCCGGGACCTTTTGTTTATTGCAGAGTTTTAGACTGACAGTCACGTGACATTAGAGCTGGATTATTTTTTTCTTTGGGTACAAACTTTGTTAGATTTTGGTCTCCTTATTGCATTTCATTAAACAAAAAATGAAAAAAATTTTCCTTTTTCAACGCATGAGAATATCTGGGGCGGCAGAGGAGTTATTTGACCCTTAACGATTGGAGGGAATCCTGTGCGAAGCCACACGAGGCTGGTGCTTTTTGTATGGAGGAGCTCTTTGACCCTTCTATGAAATCTAGTCCGTTTAGAGTTTTCATCTCCACTGGGGTGAATTTTGGGTGCCCCGGGATTGCAACCCTCAATCTCAGGCTCTAGATCTCAGCCAGGATCAGCTCCCTAGGTATCTGACAAGTATAGTCACATTGGGCCTCATCCACAGAAGGGAAGCCTCAAACACAGGGCTTTTTTTTTTTTTTTTTAAGTTTATTTACTTTGAGAGAGAGAGAGAGAGAGAGCAAGAGTAGACAAGGGACAGAGAGAAAGGGGGAGAGAGAGAATCCCAAGCAGGCTCCACACTGTCAATGCAGATCTCGACGTGGGGCTCGAACTCACAAACTGTGAGATTATGACTTGAGCCAAGATCAAGAGTTGGATGCTTAACTGACTGAGCCACCTAGGTGCCCCTCGAACACAGGGCTTAATGCTCTGCGGCTGCCTGCCATCTGGAAATTTTTTATGGTTTTACCTTTGAATTTGTGTTTTGTGTAAGGGTCTGATAGGACAATGGAGCATGTGCTGGAGACTCGGAGCCTCCTCCGGCTCACACATGGTCCCTCCTCCAGCCCTGGACAGCTTCTCCCCTGGTCACTGCCACCCAGTGAGTGCTGCTGCCCTCTGCCCCAGTCAGGGGCCTGAGTGCACATGTCGGGGGCGGGTCAGAGTCAGGGTCAAGCTTGGCACACACCCCCTGCATGACAAGTTCCAGGATTTGTCTGCAAGCATCTGTACTTCCCCTGCGTGTGTGCTCATGCCCAAGAGAGCCTGACTTTATGTAGCAAACGTGAAAAGACTGTAATCACGGGGCGCCCAGGTGGCTCAGTCTGTTAAGCATCCAACTCCAGATCAGGTCATGATCTCCCAGTTTGTGGGTTCGAGTCCCGCATCGGGCTCTGTGCTGACAGCTCAGAGCCTGGAGCCTGCTTCGGATCCTGTGTCTCCTTGTCTCTCTGCCCCTCTCCCATTCACACATGCTTTCTCTCTCTCAAAAAAAGTAAACTTTAAAAAAACAGAAAGACCACAGTCAGTCTGGAGACAGACTGCAGAAGAAGAACAGCCTTTCTCCTGCCTTTGGAACAACAGGCCCCATGTGTTCAGTTTGCACTGGGCTTGGCAAGTTATGTGGGTGGCCCTAGTCTCAGGCCAGAGATCTAGAGCTCTGGACAGTACTGCATAGTGCTTGAGCCCTTACACTCCGACACTGAATTTCCTGGGCTCAAATTTTTCCTCTGTCCACAGAACCTCGGGTAAGTGACCTTCCCTCTCTGGGCCTCAGTTTTCCCATCTGTAGTATGGGGATAATAATAGCACTATGTCATCGGTTATTGTGAATCGAACAAGCACCTCCTATTTGATTTTCATTTTGCATTTGAGGCCAGTGTCCTGGGTCTCATCTGTTAACCCTAGGCTCTCAGACTCAGGCAAGATTTCAAGATTGTGGGCTCCGGCAGGCAATGGGCCCTGGACCTGGGCGCCAGGCCGAAGTATTGAATTTGAATCCCCTTTCACTGGTGTAGGTTCGTGGTTTACAGCTACAAGTATGTGCACGAGGACGGCCGAGTGTCCTACCCCTTGTGTTTCATCTTCTCCAGCCCCGTGGGTGAGACACAGCTGACACCTGTCCTGATAAGGGGGGGTCTTAGATGCTGTGTGTGCGGCATGTGAGAGTGTGTATGTGGGTGCAGGTACGTGTGAGCGGGCACTGTGTGAATGTGCGTATACGTGACTTTGTGAGTACGGGAGCGTGTGGCGCATGTGGTGTGCGCGTGTGTGTGGTGTGTGGGTGTTGGGAGGGCAGCGGGGTGGGGGTGGGGGTGGGGGCTCAGATTCTTTAAGAATCCACCCATACTCCTCAGTCCCAAGGTGTATAAGCAAGTTAGCCTCTTCCTTTTCCTTAGAAGCCCTGTCTGGCCTCTAAACCATCTCCAGGAACCCTCGGATTAGCAAGCCCCCGAACAAGTCCCCAAGCTCTGAGTAGAGCTTCAAGAGACCACCTTGGAACAGCTCCCAAGACCCTTAGAAAAACTTCAGGGCCTGTATGACGTTGCTAGGGCCTTAGTGATAACCCGGGTCCCCCAGTTATGCTCCCTTCTCCTTTTTCCCATGCAGGCTGCAAGCCTGAGCAACAAATGATGTATGCGGGGAGTAAAAACAGATTGGTGCAGACGGCGGAGCTCACGAAGGTCTGGGCCTGGGGCTGGGGCTCCCCAGTGTTAGGGAGGAGGAGGGGGAGGGTCTGGGCTTCCAGGTCTGAGGGAGGATGGGCTGAGGGTCCGGGACTCCCAATTCTGAGGGAGGAAGGGGCCAGCGTGCTCGCCCTCTGAGTTCCTGATTGGATCTCAACGCTGAGACCTCTCCCCGCCCAGGTGTTTGAAATCCGCACCACTGAAGACCTCACCGAGGCCTGGCTCCAAGAGAAGTTGTCTTTCTTTCGTTGACCTCTGGGTTGGGGAACTGAAATCCTCATGTCTGAATTCCTGAAGAGACGGGGGACTCGGACCCCTAAGGACCTGAACATCCGAAACCCTAAAGAAATTAAAATGCAAGAACTCCTCAGCAGGAGGAGTTTAATTTAAAGAAATTAAAATGCAAGAGATCCTCAGCTCTCAGTTTGTTTCTCATTGTGGGCCCTAGCCGACAGTCCCTGCAGTACCGGCCTTGGGCCAGCAGAGGGCAGGCAGACCAAGTGGATGGCCGTGAGTCCCAGGAGGAAAAGAGGATCCCGATTTCTCAGAAAGGGAGGGGCCTGTAGGTTTTTCTAGGGTGTGTGGGTGTGTGGCTGGGTGGGAGGATGGAAGGGGGGCTAGGTTTCCTGGAGGAATGGGAAAATATCTGAATCCAGGAGGGGCCACTCCCAAGGGGAATAAGGACACCTGGATTCCTGAGAGGAAAAACGAGGCCGAGTGCCCATTTCCCCTCCTCCCACTTTCCCACCCCCGGCTCTAGGGGCATCAGACATTAGCCTGCACCGAATGCTACTTTCCTCAGTGAGCCCCCAGGCAGGAAGAATTTAAAGGCAGAAAAGTTGTTAAAGGATCAAATGTAATTGCTTCAAGGGAGTTGCTGGGGTGAGTGGTTTGTGTGTGTAGGTAGGCCTGGGGGCCCCAGACTGGGGTAGGGGAGAGGATCCTGGACTCTCAGGGGACCCCTGAGGGGTATGAGGTTGAAGGGCAGGAAAGGGACACCCTACCCGCCCCAGTCTGGAGAGTTTTCTTTCTTCTGGCATCTCTGAGCCTTTGACTCTCTCAGGCTCTCTTTGTCCCTGAGGACATTTATTGAGCACCCACGGTGTACCAGGCTCCGAGAGTTCTGAGATGGGCAGGTCTTCACAGAGATAAATCACCCTTTCTTTCTCTTTGCTTCTCCTCCTGGTCTCTGTTCCTCCCTCTGTCCCCAAATCCAGGGACCTGGGAGCTCCCTCCCCACCCGCCCCCCCTTCCAGGTTCCCTGTTGAGAGGTGTTCGTTGCCATGGAAACAATGACACAATGACCTTGGGTTTGGGCAGCCCCTCCCCCAGCCCTGTCATTCCTGGGGGAGGGTCCACAAGCCCAGCTCCAAGCCCTCCCCAGCCCTCCCCGCCAGAGCACACCATCCCCCTCACCACTCCGCTCAACTCAACACTTGCCCCCCTTGTTTCCAGACTGGACCAGCCCTTTGCAAAGGTAAGTCGCTCCCCTTTCTCCGCCCCCTGCCAGCATTTGGGGGAGGGGCGGATTTGAGCTCCTCTCTGACACCCGTCCTGGTGCCCTCCCCACCCCATCTCTGGCCAGGCACGTCTCTACTTCTCCCTCTGATCATAGCCTCTGTCTCTGATGGCTAGAGATGGAAGAAGAGGGCTGGGGATAGGAGGGGCCGTTCAATTAAGAGGCCAAGCAACTGCCCTCCTGCAGAGGTCTGAGAGGCAAAAGAACGTGTCCAAGGTCATGCACTTAGGTGATCAAATTAATAACAGTTAACGCTCTGATTGAGGGCTTCCTATGTGCCAGGTACTTCCATAAGCACTTTAGGTATTAACTCATTTAATCCTTACAATACCCTATGAAGATGGCATCCTTATTATCCCCAATTTACAGATGAGTAAACTGAGGCAAAAATTTTGGCAAAGCCAAAAGTAATTGCCTGAAGTCCCACTGGTAGTGGTTTGTACAGTTAAAACTTCCAACTCAAGGCTATCTGGTGGTCAATGGCCACTCCCTTTCTCAGGCAGGGGGTTTAGGGAATCAGCTCTTCCTCCTTCCCACGTAGTTGAACTTCTGTCGGCATCCAGGCTCATGATTGCAAACAATCCAATCAGAAAGAAGCATGTACGAGGAGTTGCCCAATCAGGAGCAGGGAGTTTGGAAAGCAAGGACCAATCAGAGAGGGTGGCTCTAGGGACTGCCCAATGCAGAGTAGGTTTGTCTAGAGGGATTGTGGGGGAACCAATCAGAGAGGCCATAACAGAATACACTATCCAATGGAGAGTCAGCACAATGGGGCGTGGCTCTAGCTTTGGGGCCACTCCTTCAAGGGGCCCCCAAACAAACTAGGGACCACTTTCTCTCCACCAACCTTCTCCTGGGCTTCCGCAGATCCAGGCTCCGTAATTTTTAAATCCAGGCTGTAGGTTTTCCCTGGGGGTACTTCTCCTTGCTAACCTTCAAGGAAAGTAGGGCTTATGTTGGAGAGGAAGAAACGGGATTTAGGGCAGAACTGAGAATGGCAAAAGGACTAGGCAAAAGGGACCAGTGCCTGGCCTGAAAGCTAGATGCTTTTGGGGTGGAGTTTAAGGTGCAGGGGGGAGTGCAGGGGCTAAGTGTGGGGGGATTGGTGGGCGGACCTAGGCCTGAGGGGCAAACTTAGGTCAGAAAGGGCTGGGGAGTTTTGCTTTGGGCGGAGTCTTGGAGACAGGGTGGACCTAGGCTTGGGGGCGGGGCCGAACTGTGGAAGTGTGAGAATGGTTTTGGGTCTCTATTAGAAAATCTGGGTCAGGAATCAACGCAGAGGGAAACTTCTACCTGTTGCCCTCTTTTCAGGCCAATTCACATTCCCTGACCTTAGGGGACATTCTCTACCCGCCCGCCCCCCCCACCCCGGGGTATCCCCCTTCCCTTCCAGTGACCCGAGGCTGGGGCATTATGTTTATTGCTGAGTGTGGCCCCTGCAGTGAGTCTGGAGTGGGCCCAGCTCCCAGGCCTTCTCCTAAGAGGCATTCAAGAACACGTCTTTACTGAGCACCTCCTGGGTGCCGGTTCATTGTTGTGGACACCGGAGAAAAGTGGTGCCCATGCCACTGCCCTCAGGAGGCTTATAGATCAATGACTAGACAATAGGCAATAAACAGATAAGTAACACAGTAAAGAGGCGAAGAAGCAAACACGATGATTAACAAGCCATGTAGGAAATAAAATGAGGTGATGTGATAGATAGAAATAGTGGGACCTGTTGGGACTATGCTTTTGCTGCCACCTTAGTCTCTAGGAGAGTCCTCTGGCTCACGTCCCAACATCTATTATGAAAGATTTCAAACAGGCAGCAAAGTTGAAAATAATTTTACAGTGAACACCCATATACCCACCACCTAAATTCTACCATTAATGTTTTACTTGCTTTATCATAAACCCATCCATCAACCCTTCCGTCAATCCATCTTATTTTTTATGTATTTCAGAGTAACCTGCAGACATGAGGACAATTGGTAGGGGTGCAGGTGTGAACTGGGGCTGGGAAAGGAAGGCCTCTCTGAAGCGACTGCATTTGAGTTCAGACTTGGATGAAAAGGAGGAATCACTACAGTGGGGAAAGAGTGCAAAGACCCCAGGAGCTGTGATGAACTGATACTGGAGAAGTAGAAAGATCATGGTTGGTTGGGACAGGGAAACCGGAGCTCTGGGAAGAGGTCAAGAGGTGGGCGGGGCCAGAGTTTCAGTCTGTGGGGTGGGGGTGGGGCTCTCTGCTTGGGCTCAGGCTCTTTGTTTCCCTATCTCTGAGGATCTCGGTCTCTCTAATTTTCATCTATCTTCTCATCCTGTCTTTTTCCCTCCTGTCCATCCCAGGTCCGCCCTCCCCTTCCTTTCCCTTATCTGTGTGACTTGAGGCAAGTTACCTAACCTCTCTGTGGTTTTATTTTCCTCATCTGTAAAATCAGGATGTGATGGGGCCTCCTCCTCTGGCTCCTGGAAGGATTAACTGAAGTCATGTATGTGAAGCCCATAGAACCATTCCTGGCGCACAACAGTGCTGGACATGTGTCCACTTTTGCTGTTGTTACTATTCTCTCTCCGTGCTCCCAGCCCTGGACCTCCGTATCCCATCAGGGAGCGCCAGGAACCAGGGTGGGAGGTGGCGGTGGTGGTAGTGGTGGTGATGTTGGAATCTGAAGACTGAGGGGGGGATTGTGAGTGTCCTTCGGGGGGGCATCTAATGGTTGCGAGTGGGGTCAAGGTTTACTAGAGGGGAGGCTCTGCAGAGGTGCCCTTGATCTGGGGGTGGGGGGCAGGCAGGCTTTGTGCCATGATGTGACTAGGAAGAACTTAGGGAAGGGGTTTGGCAGAGGACCTTGATACAGTAGGATCCAAAATTGGAAGGGGTTGAGCTGCCAGGGAGCCAGGGACTGCAATAAGGTGGATTTGGAGGGGAGGCCTTGCTGGGTTTGGGGGTCTGGTGAGTATCTCAGAAAGAGGTGGAGAGTGGCCAGAGACAGTGGGATTTGGGGGAGGGGCTAGGGGTCAGCTATTGAATAGGAGTTGGGCAAGAAAGGAGTCTAACCAAGGAGGGAGTAAGGAATCCTGGTATCCATGGAAGTCACAGGGAAGGGGAAGGGTCTCCCGGGTCCAAAAGAGAGAATAGGAACAGGAAGGATGCAGGGAAAGAATCTGGGGCAAATCAGGGGTTCTGGAAATCAAGGGGTGCCTTAGAGGGGAGCATGGTCTGGGGTCTAACTGGGGGTAATGAGGAAAGTTAGGGGGAATAAGAGACATTTTGGGGTCCTCCTAGAAACTAGACATGGTCTGGAGTCCCTATTGGGGGTCAAGGAATGGTGTGTGGAAGGACACTGCTGGGGTCTCCAAGAAGCAGTAGGATATGGTTTGGGTCCCCAGAGGGAGTAAGACATGATCTGGTGTCTCCCTAGATATTGATATATGGTTTGGGTCCTCTCTGGGGCGTGGTAACATTCATACCTGAATGTTATGGTATGATTTAGGGTCCCTGATGCGGGTGCTCCGGGTCCCCTTAGGTGCTGGGATATGGTCTGGGGTCCCCGATGGAGTATGGGGCAGAGTCTGAGGTCACCAAGGTGAGTAGGACATGGTTTGTGGTCCTGGGTGGCTGTAGGACATGGTCTGGGTCCTCCAAGGAGGTAAGGCATGGCCTGAGGTTCCCCTGGGTATTGGGACACGTTCCCGAGATCTCCGCCGAGTCCCCACGCCAGCTGGGGCGTGGTCTGGGGGTCTCTGGGGAAGCCGGCAGGGCTGGGGGTGGGACTGGGGAGGGGTCGGGGGCGGGTCGGCGGCTCTGCAGTGGAGAGGGGTCTGCGGCGGGCCCCGGAGCGGGGGTCTGGGCTGCGCGGCCGCCCCGCCCGCCCCCTCCGGTCGGCGCCCCCTCCCCCCTTGCGGCGGTGGTGGCGGCTGGGCTCCGGCGGCGGGCGGCGCGGAGGGCGGAGCTCGGCGGCGGCTCGGGAGGGAGGGCGGGAGGCGGGAGGGAGGCGGCCCCGCGGCACCGCGCCCCCTCCCCCGGCCCTCCCCCCACCATGGCGCGGAGCGAGGCGGCGGCGGCGGGGCCGGGCCCGGGGCCCCCCCGGGCTGGGTGAGCGCGGCCCGCAGCGGCCGGGGAGGCGGCGGGCGGGGGCGCCGGTGGGAGCGCGGGTGTGAGCGTGCGAGCGTGTGAGTGTGTGTCCGCGGCGCTGCGGCGGGCCCGGCGTGCGCTCGCGCGGCCCTGTGTGTGCCCGGCGCCGGCGTGTGCGGCGCCCTGCTTGTGTGGCCATCCGGGTGTGTGCTGGGTGTCGAGCCGAGGTGCTGTGTCCGGCCGCGCGCGTGTGTCCCCCGAGCGGCTGCTCCTCTGGCTGTGTGTCTGGGGGGCTGTCGCGCGCCCATCGGAGGGGCTGTGTGCAGGTGTGTGTGCGTGGGTTGTGTGCCCAGGTGTGGGTCCCCCCCCCCCCCACGAGTGTGTGCGCGGGGCTGGCTGCGCTGGGTGTTTGTGTCCAGGTTGGATGTCCATCCGAGGGTTTGTGTAGCCGGGTGTGCCCGTCCTGGTGTCCATTTGTGTGTGTGTATGTGTGTGTCTGCGGGTTGTGTGTCTCCGAGGGTGTGTGTCTGTGCGTCCACGTCAGGTTCCCGGCCGGGGGCTGGGGCTCGTTCCTTGTGGGACCAGGCCTCTGTGTGGCTTTGGGGGATGGGGAGTTTGCCGCTCCCTCGGTCTATGTCAATTGGGGGGTCCTCAGCGGTCCTTGGGGGAGACGGCCATGTCTTCCCCTTCCCGGTGGCTGGGGGTGGGGGGGATGGGCGGCCGGTAGGTGGACAGATGGAGGGATGAGAGGCCGAGGGATGGACAGATGGGCCCGAGGGGAGGGGCACAGACCCAGCCCTTCCCCACCCACCCCACCCCAATCCCCCCTGCCCGCCAGATCTCCGCAGATGGGGCCGGACTTGCCGGCATACAGATGGCCAGGCCCGGGGACCTCTGGGCTGCCTTGTGGCGGGGGCTCTGGGACTCAGTCCCCCAACCCTTTGAGACTCCACCTGCCGAACTCTGACCTCAGGCCCTGGCTTGTGCCTTGGTTGGGGGTTGGGGGGGATGTGCTGGGAGGGAAGGATGCTAGGATTTCTTTGGCCTGGGAAGTAGGTGGGGTTGGGGCACCTCAGGGCCAGGAGGGATGTGTGTTCATGACTGTATGTGAGTGTGAATCTATGCCTATCTGTTGACTATGCTACCGTGGTTCAATATTTTGTATGCATTTTGGAAGTGTGTAAATCCCTCACAGGGCTGTTGTGTGAGCATGTGTCTTATGAGTGAACATCTCAGAATGTCTGTGCAAGGTGAATCTTTTTGTGCCTGTGTGCTTGTGTATCAGTTTTGTGTGTCTGTGTGTGCTTGTAGTTCTGTGTCATGTGTATGAGGTGTGTATCAGCTAGGGTGTGCATTTGGGCATCTGTTGGTGTGGGGATATATCAGTTTTGTGACCATGCTCATGGGGATATGTGAAGTTGTATGAGTGTGTATGAGTGTGTTTGGACGTTTAAAAGCATGCACCTGTGTATCTTTGATTGTGCAAGTGAGTATATGTTATATGTGTGTGCCCCTGTGTGTTGGCTAGTGTGCACGTGTTTCTCTCTTATAAGTGCATGTATCCGATTGTCTGCAAGAAGGCACATGGGTTTCTCTGTTGTGTGTGTGCATATGTATATATGAATGTGCAAGGGAAAGTCAATGTTGTACATGTGTGGTTGTGTGCAGGTTGTGTGCAGGTTGTGTCAGCCTTGAGGGTGTGGGTCTATGTTGTGAGTCCATTTATGTGTCAGTGTTGGTCTCTGGGGATTGGTCTATGTGCAGGGCGTATGCACACATGTGCCTGTCTTCCTGGCATAAGGCTGACCCCACTTCTTGGCCCAGTGAGATTTGGGCCCATGTGGTGTGACCCGTGGTATGCTGGGGTCCATCCAGGGGGTCCAAGGACACAAGTGCGTCCACATGTTGGGCTAAGAGGCCATGGAGTGTGGGGGGCACACATCATGCTGGTGGGTCCATGGAAATCCAGACGTAGAGACTTGGGCCCATGTGGGTTTTGGCATGTCCACACATGTTGGTGTGACAATGGTGTAATGGCAAGGATGGGGACCGCTGGTTCTTTTCCTACCCCCAGTACCACTCAGCTCTTTGAAGTTGGAGGACTAGGATGTGAACTCTGGAAGGAGGAGACTGGAAGCCTGGAATCCTGAATCTGAGAAGGCTGCTGGGAGGCCAGATTCCTGGGTCTTGAGAAAGGAAGAAACTAAGACCTTGACTCTGGAGTTTGAAGGAGGAGGAAGCTGGGGTTGTACACACCAGGGTGGAAGGAAGGGGAAGGGGCTGGGGTTCCTGGCCTCTTGAGCCCACAGAGGACAAAGAGTTAAAGTCCTGGACTCCTGGGTTTTGGAGGGTGAACAGTCCTGAGACCCAGACTCCCTGGATTCCAGAAACAACTCACTGGGTCTGTCTGAGCCTATGCAGAGCCTGCAGCAGGAGGGCTGAGAGAATGATCACACCAGGGACTTCCTTGGCTGAGATGGTCTCTGAGGCAGGTCTTCAAAGAGGAGCCAGAAGGATGCTAATAAGGTCATTTTGTTCCTTTGCAGGTACCGGCCCAGGCCCTAACTCCCTGCAGAGAGGTGAGTGGGGTCCCTCAGGCTGGGGAGAGAGATGTGGAGTGATTGGGCCTGTTCTGAGCCAGCTGGAGGCCTGGAGCCCTGCCTGGTATGGATTTCAGGGCAGGGTATGGCAGTGTCGAAAGGGCCCCGGGGCAGGGGGGGGTGGGGGGGGAGGGGGCGGCCATGACAACAAGATCAGGAGCATCATGTTTGGATCAGGGCTCGTGGTGGAGCCAGGGCATGGGTGGTAGGTGGGGGTTTCGGGCCTGGAAGCATCTCCTCTCTGGGTGGGTCAGGTGGTTGGGACAAGGAAGTCTCCTGATGATATCAGTAGAGGGTACAGAGAGTTTTGTGACATGAAGTGAACCTTGCATTTGGAGAGCGACATGGTTTACCATTTTGTGTGTGTGTGTGTGCGTGCATGCATGTGGGAAGATCTCCTGGTAGACTGATCGGCTAGTGGCTGGGAGAGAGGCAGAGAAAATGATACAATAATAATGATGATGATGATGATGATGATGTTAATAATAGGTGCTAACACTTATGTAGTGTTTAGTCTGTCAGAAACTATTCTGAACATGTTACAGTGTATTATACTTCGTCACAACCCTGTGAGGTAGGTGCTATCATTATCCCCATTTTACAGAGGAGCACACTGAGGCACAAAGAGGGGAAGTCACTGGATTCAAGTCGCGCAACGGGGAACTGGGGTGTGAACCTGAGCGGCCAGGCCCAGATTCTTTCTTGCAATGCTGCACTACCTCTCAGGAAATGTTAGCTATTTTCATTGCTGTTATTATCCCTTCGACTCGAGTCCCACCCCAGCTGTGGGAGGCAAAACTGGGCACTTCTGCTTCATAGATCGGGGTTCTGAGCCTTAGAGACCCCACAGGCAGGCAGGTGCAGAGCTGGGCCTCCCAACTCAGGAGTTCCGCCTTTCAGGTTTTCCATTCGATACAGAGCTTTATCCCAGGAGGATCGCAAGACAAATTAATAGGGGGTGCTCAGAGATGGTGGGATGCCCTGCCTCTGCCTCTTTTTCTCTCTCCAGCCCAGGCGCTGTCCCTCTGTCTCTATCTCTTCCTCCATTTTGGTCTCTCTGTAATCTCTTAGGATCACTTCCCGCCTCTCCCTCACTCTTCCTCTCCCCATCTCTTGGGCTCAACGCCCTTCTCTGCCTGTTTCCTCTTTTCTTAGTGCTCCAGCCTGTCTTGGTTTCAGGCTGGCTCTTTGCCTCTGCACCTTTCTTTCAGAGTCTTTCTCTTTTCCTTATTTATTTATTTATTTATTTATTTATTTAAGCTCTTTGCCCAATGTGGGCTCGAACTCGCCACGCTGCGATCAAGGGTCACATGCTCTACTGACTGAGCCAGCCAGGCGCCCCTCAGATTCTTTTTCTTTTTGTCCCTTTGTCTCTCTCTCTGACTCTGTGTCTCTGTGTCTGCCAGTGCATCTCCCCCCTTGCCCACTTGTCTCTCCCTGTCTCTTTGCCCCTCTCTCTCTGACTCTCTTGGTCCCCCTCCCCACAGGCTGAAGGATCAGGGCCACAGCAGGCCACAGCCCCAAACTGCAGATCCCTAGGAGGTGGGCCAGCAAGGGACTGGGTGCGGGGTAGGGTGAAAACAGTTTCAGGGACGCCCCCTTCCCATCCTTCCCTCTTCACCCCCCCACCCACCCGGTGTTGTGATGGGAACTGACATGTCGTGGGCTGCAGCCGCCGCAGGGGAATCCCTGCCGGAAGGTTTTGCCTGGAGCAGAGGCATAGCGTGAGTGTGTGAGGGTGTGTGTGAGTGTGGGCATGTATGGGGCCTTGTATGTGCCCGCTGATGTGAGCGTGGAAGTCTGCCCGCTGTTTGGGAGCTCACCAGAGCCCAGGATGAAGCCAGGTTCAGAGAAGGACTTCCCAAGACTGGGAAGGAGACTGCTGTGTTTTTCTCAGCGCCTCCTAACTTCAGATTCCCTCTGCCACTCCCAAGGGTGTGTGTGTGTGGGGGGGTGGTGGTGGTAGTGGTTCCCCTTAACATTTACTGGATACTTACTGTGTGTCAGGCCCTGTGCTCAGTGGCCCCAGTGAATGAGCTCACTGAACCCTTGCAACAACCCAACAAAGCTGGTATGACTGTCATCCCGTTGTACAAATTAGGAAATTATGGCCTAGTTAGGGGAAATCATTGGTTTGCGGTCACAGAACCAGCTAGTGGGGAGCCAGGACTGAACCTGAGTCTGTTTGATTTCAGAGCACTTACTCTTAATAATAGTGCACACTTCTGTACCTGGCATATATTGGGCCCTCAGTGATCATGATGAGAATAATTACCAACACGTATTGGACACATTTTATGTTCCAGGCACGGTTCTAAGTACACTATGTTCATTGATCCCGTTAATCCTCACAGAGGTAAGGCCTGTTTTTATCTCCATTTTACAGATGAAGAAACGGAGATTCAGAGAGGTTCAGACACTTGCCCGAGGTCACACAGCTAGTAAGTGTCAGAGCTGGAATTTGAACCCAGGGACTATGGCTTTGAAATCCACAACCTTAAACCCTAGTCAACCCTGATTTTTAAAAATATTTAGTGGGTACTGGAAGGCCCAGACTGGGCCAGGTGTCACCGCACCCCTCTGGTTGGAAAATCATGAGAGGTCTGGGCCTCCTAGAGGAAGGTCAGAGTTGGGATTAGGACCCTGGGGGTGGGGGGTGGAGGGCGGTGTAATTTACTAACCAGCATGGAAATATTGTCTGTTAACAACAAATGCATGCCAGGTGATGATCAGTCCTGCCTCTGTTCAGACTGGATGTCAGGAAGGCAGGGACCTGAGGCAGACTTCTAGTAGGACATCGTGGGTGGCCAGGCTGGTGGTCAAGCCCTGTGCCTGGATAACCCGTCTCGTTCCCTTGCAGGTCTCCCGCCCCACTCCTCCCGCCTTCCCTCTGCACCATGGCTCCAGGCCCCTTCTCCTCGGCGCTCCCCTCGCCGCCACCTGCCGCCCTGCCCTTTCTGCTGCTGCTCTGGGCCGGGGCATCCCGTGGGCAGCCCTGCCCCGGCCGCTGCATCTGCCAGAACGTGGCGCCCACGCTGACCATGCTGTGCGCCAAGACCGGCTTGCTCTTCGTGCCGCCGGCCATCGACCGGCGCGTGGTGGAGCTGCGGCTCACTGACAACTTCATCGCGGCCGTCCGCCGCAGAGACTTTGCCAACATGACCAGCCTGGTGCACCTCACCCTGTCCCGTAACACCATCGGCCAGGTGGCCGCCGGCGCCTTCGCTGACCTCCGCGCCCTCCGCGCCCTGCACCTCGACAGCAACCGCCTGGCCGAGGTGCGTGGCGACCAGCTCCGCGGCTTGGGCAACCTTCGCCACCTGATCCTCGGCAACAACCAGATCCGCCGGGTCGAGTCAGCTGCCTTCGACGCCTTCCTGTCCACCGTGGAGGACCTGGATCTGTCCTACAACAATCTCGAGGCCCTGCCGTGGGAGGCTGTGGGCCAGATGGTGAACCTGAACACCCTCACGCTGGACCACAATCTCATCGACCATATCGCTGAAGGTACCTTTGTGCAGCTGCACAAACTGGTTCGCCTGGACATGACCTCCAACCGCCTCCATAAACTGCCCCCCGATGGGCTCTTTCTGAGGTCCCAAGGTTCGGGGCCGAAGCCGCCCACGCCGCTCACGGTCAGCTTCGGCGGCAACCCTCTGCACTGCAACTGCGAGCTGCTGTGGCTGCGGCGGCTGACCCGAGAGGACGACCTGGAGACGTGTGCCACCCCGGAGCACCTCACCGACCGCTACTTCTGGTCCATTCCCGAGGAGGAGTTCCTGTGTGAACCCCCGCTGATTACACGGCAGGCGGGGGGCCGGGCCCTGGTGGTGGAGGGCCAGGCGGTCAGCCTGCGGTGCCGCGCTGTGGGTGACCCTGAGCCCGTGGTGCATTGGGTCGCACCCGATGGGCGGTTGCTGGGGAACTCGAGCCGGACCCGGGTTCGGGGGGATGGGACACTGGATGTAACCATCACCACCTTAAGGGACAGTGGCACCTTCACGTGCATCGCCTCCAACGCCGCTGGGGAAGCGACGGCCCCCGTGGAGGTGTGCGTGGTACCCCTGCCTCTGATGGCGCCCCCGCCGGCCGCCCCGCCGCCCCTCACCGAGCCCGGCTCCTCAGACATCGCCACGCCCGGCCGACCCGGTGCCAACGAATCGGCCGCCGAGCGCCGGCTCGTGGCGGCCGAGCTCACCTCGAACTCGGTGCTCATCCGCTGGCCGGCCCAGAGGCCCGTGCCCGGCATCCGCATGTACCAGGTCCAGTACAACAGCTCCGCAGATGACTCCCTTGTCTACAGGTGGGTGCTGCAGTCCCAGGACCTCTACCTCCTCCAGGGGCCCACCCTCCCATCTGCCCACTCCGTTGGCCATCTTGCTCAGCTGTGGTTCTCTGGATGGACATGCGGAGTTGTCTTGGGCCCTCACCCGCCCTGTCTCCTCCTCTCTAGTTCTGTCTCCCTATCTCTTTCTGGTTTTCCTGTGTTTAGTAAATCTTCGTCGAGGACCCACACGAGCCAGACTAGGGCCGGGCACTGGAGTTATAATAGTGAACGTGCCCAGCAGCATCCCTGCTCTCTGGGGTTCATGGTCTAGGTCACTGCTGGCCGAGGGTGCTTGATTCTGCACCTTGTCAGTTAAACATTTTGGAACATGAAATATTCTCACACACTTAGATTAACCCATACCAGTGTCACTGTTAGCAACACATCAGGTACATTATAGAACAGGGAACGAAAAGTATGAGAAAAATATATAAATGACCATTTGATCCTCCCTACTTTGTTGTGAAGCAATGATGATACCCCCTCCCATTTTATAGACACACCTGAGTTATTTCCACCATCCACTGGGTTAGCAGCCCTTGCCCTGGTATGGACAGATCTGTACAGCATAGACAGGCATTAAAGGGCTACTTTCTCCCATCAATTCTCTTGCTTGTGCCTCTGTCTGTCCCGTCTCTCCCTCCTGTCCTCATGAGGCACCAAGCCCCTGCTCCGTGCTAGGCCCTGTGCTATCTCATTTGAGCTTCCCAACTCTGCCGTGAAGCAGTCATGATCCCCCTTCCCTTTTTATAGACAGGGAAACTGAGACTCAGTGGGGGGAATCACGTGCTCAAGGTCACAGAGGAAGTGACCAGGATTCCAGCCCTAACCCTTCTAACTCCTAATCTTGCCCTTTATACATTGAACACACATTTATCGAGCCCCTACTTTTTGCCAGGCAGGGATTAGGGGAGAAGGATAACACATTTCTGTCAATAGCTTTTAGTTTCTGTGTCTCTCCACCTCTCTGTTTCTCTTCTTCTCTAACTCTTAGCCTCTGTGTGGTGCGGTGAGGGGAGGTTCACAGACCCTCGGACCGTGCATGTATGCAGATGTTGGTGGCCCTGTGTCCCCAGCAGGGCAACAAACCCCTGTTCTCTTCCTTTCCCCTCAAGGCCACAGTT
The DNA here is from genome assembly GCF_023721935.1 of Panthera uncia. Taxonomy (NCBI): domain Eukaryota; kingdom Metazoa; phylum Chordata; class Mammalia; order Carnivora; family Felidae; genus Panthera; species Panthera uncia. The sequence continues at coordinate 13,624,225 of NW_026057588.1, forward strand.
CAGTCCTCTGTCCCCCATTGCAGATGCCTGTGCTACGGTGCTGCAGGGGTTAACCTCCTCACTGCTGCCACGGGGCGGAGGTGACATCCAACCAGAAGCCTGCTCTGCTGCTTGCTTGCATCTAGCAGCCAATTAGAGACACATGGGCTGAAGCTTTCTTAAGGAGCCAGCCTCTGTCCTTGAAAAGTGGGGAGCCCCTAGCAACTGGTTACTTTGGGGGAAAGGAGCAAGACGAATCCAATGCTCTTTGGGAGAGGAGATGAGAAGAGGAGGAAGACTTGCAGCCAGGGGCCCAGGGCTGGAAGGGGTGGGGGAGCAGTGTGTGAAATGGCAGAGGCAGGGGGTGAGTTGGAAAAGCAGGTAGGCCTTTATGGGGGGGGGGGATGGGGACCATACTTGAAATCTTTTGGTTTGAAGGGTGGCTCTGGCTATAAGGGAGCTGAGGTGGGCTTCAGGACCAGAGATGGCAGAGGTGGCTTGTTAGAGAGAATGTGAAGTTGCTGAGGGGCTAGAGGCCTGGGGGGGGGGGGGGGCGTGGCCTTTCAGAGGAGATGGAGCTCCTGCCACATGGTCTTGGGCAACAGTCCTTGTCTCTGGTGACCCACTATGAGATTTTTAGGTGAGGGGAGCTTGTGAGGTTGAGTGCTGGGCATACAAATCCATGTGGATGTGGCAGTCCTGGCTTAGCCAAGGCTGGATGCGGCCAACGGCACAGAAGAGATGTGCCCAACAGGAGAGGGTCAAGGCCTAGTGGGAATGCTCTTCCAGCTGGGGAAGAGTGCCATTGGCAGTAAAGTGTGAGCCACGGTGAGGGTGACTGGCCAGCACCGGGTGGGATCCAAGCTAATCATGGTGAAATTATCCAGTGCCAGGCTTTAGGTAGGTGAACTCATTCATACTTCACACTTTCTCTATGAAGAAGACAGAAGAATTCTTACTGTCTCCATTTTGGGGAAATGAGGCACAGAGATGTTAAGAAACTTGCCTAAGGTCACAGAGCTAGCAAGGGGCAGCAGAGAGACTCAAACACAGGCCCCCAGGCTTTGTCGGCATAACCACTTCTTTGCACTGCCCCTCATTAGAAGGCAGGGGCCTATAGCAAGAGAGTGGCATGCTTGCTTGGTTACCTTTGACCCGATTGTGGATGAAATTTACCCTGGGGGCATGATTTCACGACCTCTGGTGGTATGGGGCACAGCATGAACACAAGGTGATCGATATTGCAGGACACGCAAAGAGCGGACATGGTCCCAGGCACAGTAGGGAAACCATCTGTAGTAGGCCCTGTGGAGTGTGGCTTGGAAGTGATTGGTCAACCAGAAGTGGAGTGGCCTATAGCCGGGTCCCCTTGGTGGGTGGGAATATGTAGTTGAGGGGCTTGGAAATAGACAGAGGAGGCTAGATGTATGTACCCAAGGTGGGACGTGCAGATGAGGGGCGTGGCCTGTGTCATGGTTTCCCGGAAAGGATGGGAATACGTAGAAAAAAGAAACTAGAAGAGCATCCGTTGTCCCAGTAGGAGTAAGACAGGGGGTGTGAGTTGACTTCGGTGTCCACTTGAAGGAGGATGGGACATGCAGGAAATAGTATTGGGGCCCCTTCAAGGATGGAAATCTATAGATCAGAGACTCTGAATGGCAGTTGACCCACATTGAAGGCATGTTCCTTAAGGGCAGGATTTAAAAGCTATAGTACTCCTCCCAGGCAGGGTCCAGGATATGTAGACGAGGGAACACGAATGGCAGATATTATCGTAGCAGGTGATGAAACACCACAGGGAGTGGTTCTGAGGTCTGGGCTTGCAGATGAGGGGCGTGGCCTGTAGCAGTGGTCCTGAGAGGATGTACATTTGCTGCTTGAATGGCTGCTGTTGTCCCATAGAGAGTGAAATATCGGTAGGAATGCATGGTTTGTTCCCTGTTGGTCACCACGGATGGGACACGCAAATGAAGCGGTACCGTTCATAGTGGAGCTAACCCAGTGCTGATGCCTTCCCCTCCTGCAGGATGATCCCATCCACCAGCCAGACCTTCCTGGTGAATGATCTGGCAGCAGGCCGCGCCTACGACCTGTGCGTGCTGGCAGTCTACGACGACGGGGCCACTGCACTGCCGGCCACGCGAGTGGTGGGCTGTGTGCAGTTTACCACTGCCGGGGATCCCGCGCCCTGCCGTCCACTGAGGGCCCATTTCTTGGGTGGCACCATGATCATCGCCATTGGGGGCGTCATCGTCGCCTCGGTCCTCGTCTTCATCGTTCTGCTCATGATCCGCTATAAGGTCTACGGCGACGGAGATGGCCGCCGCGTCAAGGGTACCTCCAGGTCGCCTCCGCGGGTCAGCCATGTGTGCTCGCAGACCAACGGCGCAGGCGCATCGCAGGCCCCGCCCCCGCCGGCGCAAGACCGTTACGAGGCGCTGCGCGAGGTGACGTCCCCAGCTGCTGCCGCTTTGGCGGTCGAGGCGAAGGCCGCCGCCGCCGAGATGGATTCCACCGAGCCAGAGGCCGTCCTTGGACGCTCCCTGGGCGGCTCAGCCACCTCGCTGTGCCTGCTGCCGTCTGAGGAAATCTCTGGGGAGGAGTCTCGGGCCAGCCCGGGCCCTCGGAGGAGCCGTTCCGGGGCCCTGGGGCCGCCGGCTTCGGCGCCCCCCACTCTAGCTCTGGTTCCTGGGGGGGCCCCGGCCCGGCCGAGGCCGCAGCAGCGCTATTCGTTCGACGGGGACTACGGGGCACTCTTCCAGAGCCACAGTTACCCGCGCCGCGCCCGGCGGACAAAGCGCCACCGGTCCACGCCGCACCTGGACGGGGCCGGAGGGGGCGCGGCCGGGGAGGACGGAGACCTGGGGCTGGGCTCCGCCAGGGCACGCCTGGCCTTTACCAGCACCGAGTGGATGCTGGAGAGTACCGTCTGAGCGGCGGGCGGGCGCCGGGACGCCTGGGTGCCGCGGACAAACGCCCAGCCACCCGGACGCTGGGGCAGGACTCGGGGGAGGAAGCACGGCGCCTAGTGGTCAGACTGGAGGGGGAGACGCGCCCTTCTCCTCCCTGAAGGGGGCGAGGCTGCCTCGTCTGCAGCTCTTGGCCACGCCCCCGGGCCCGGGGGAGTTAGGGGGCGGGCAGCCGGGCCCCCCTCCTCCAAGGACTCCCCGTCCCCCTCCTGCCCCTCCCCCCGCGCGCTCGCGGACCTCGCTGGAGCCGGTGCCTTACACAGCGAAGCGCGGGGAGGGGCAGGGCCCCCCCGACACTGCAGCACTGAGACACGAGCCCCCTCCCCCCGCCCGGGACCGGGGCAGGGGCGAGGGGCCCATTTCTTGTATCTGGCTGGACTAGATCCTATTCTGTCCCGCGGCGGCCTCCAAAGCCCCCACCCCCACCCCATTCACCTCCCTGGTCCCGTCGGGTCTGGCTTGGGGTCCCCCTTTGTTCCCTTCCTCTCTGTCCCGCCCTATGTCGTCTTTGTCTTATGTCTCTGTCCTTCCCTATTTGTCTCTCTCTGTCCCGCCGTCTCTTCTCCCTCCCATATCTTGTCCAGTCTCCCTCTCTCTCCTGATTACCTCTTCCCACTACACACTCTCCCGGGCAGGTCCCACTGGAAGGACCAGAGTCTCCCCTATCCCTCCTTCTTTCCCCAAATAAACCCCCACATGAACAAGATCCAAAACCAAATCCTCCCCTCCCTGCCGGAGCCGGGACCCTCCGCCGCAGCAGAATTAAACTTTTTTCTGTGTCTGAGGCCGCTCTGCTGACCTCTGTGTGTCCGTGTGTTTGGGGGGATATGTGTGTGTGATCTGAATTACAGCGTGCCGACTCAAGTGAGACTGGAGGAAGGATGGCTAGTTGGGACCAGGGATACCTGCAGATAGTTTCCCGTCCTCTGACTTAGAGGTGGGGAATAATAAAAATGATAACAGCTAACATTTAGTGAGTGCTTACTATGTGCCAAGCACTTAAGACATTTAATCCTCTGAACAACCCTAGTACACCTGCACTGTTATCCTGTTTTGCAGATGAGGAAATTGAGCCCAGAAAAGTTAAGTAACTTACCCAAGGTCACATAGCCAGAACAGAAGGTAGCAAAATTGGGATTGAAAAAGGCAGGCAGCCTGACTTCTGAGTCTGTATTCTTAACCATAGAACTCGACTGCTGAGCAGCTTGGTGGATGTTCATTCTGCACATGGGCTAAGCACAGCTCAGCTCTCTGAGGTCAGACCGCTAGCTGTTTGAAGTGGATATGTTTAATCCCATTTTACAGTCAGGAATCTGAACCGGGGAGAAATGAAAGGCACTATCCCAAGGCCCCCAGATGAGGAAATAGGGTAGCTGGCAGTTTGACCTCAGTATCGACTCCTCTCTACTACACTATATTGCCTCTGGCATCCATCTGGAGGCCAGGGAATGGCCCCAGAGACCTTGGTTAGCTGAGGGTATCCAAAGTCAACCTGGGGGAGGGGATGAGGGAAAATGCTCATTGGTCACTGTCTGGAATTTGAGGGATTCTAGGTGCTAGAGTTTGCTGGGAACACAGAGAACGGTGTGTGGGGAAGAGTTTCTCAGGGGAGGCTGAGGGCTATGGCTGGGGAAGGGAAGTTGGTCCGATGGGGGTGCCCCAGCCCTTGGGGAGAAAGGCTTGGCCTGCAGTGAAAACTACTCCTTGATCCTGGAGAAGGAGGAAAAAGGCTTCTTGCCAGCCAGGGGCCCCCTGAGGCCTGGAGAGGAGGAGAGAAAGACGGAAATAGAAACGAAGCAGGAGGGAGGGGGATGGAGCTGGGCAGACAGGGTGGGAAGCAGCAAGGACAGAAGCACCAGCGACTCACATGCCATGAGGCTCCCTCACCCAGTGGCCCAGCCACACTTCTCTCAGTCATCACGACTCCTGGCTACTGAGGGCTTCCCACATGCCAGGCGCTGTGCTCACAGACCCTCCCTGATGCAAGCAGAGAGCATGCAAGCCAGTGCCCAGCAAAATGGGAGTTACTCAGCACGATTGCATTTATGCTCTGCAACAGATGTGTGTAGCGTGTGCATCCGATTCTCTAGAGGAGGAAACTGAAGTTGAGAGAGGTTAAGGGAGCTGGCCCAAGACCATACAACCACCTAAGGGCAGAGCCGCGATCGGAAAGCTTACTGCCTCCAAATCCTGCACACCTAACCAGCTGACTATATTGTCTCTGATTCACCCAATAAAGCTTTCTCGAGCATGTACTGTGTACCTGGCTCTGTGCAGGGGATACAACAGTGAACAAAATAGTTAAATAAGACAAAACAAGAAACCCCTGCCCCATGGAGCTTATATGCCCCAGGGGAGGGAGGGTGTGACAGTAAACGCCTTGTCCGGTGGTAAATAAATGTCGCATAAAGAATGAAAATGGAAGAGGACAAGGACTGATGGGGGTGGGGGGGGGTGGGGAGGCCTACTTCAGATCAGAGGGTCAAGGAGTGTGGTGGCGGAGCTGAAGAAATCCATTGTAGGAAGAGCCAGGGAAAAGCATTTTAGGCAAAGTGAATGGCACATGCAAAGCCCTTAAGGGAAGCAGGTGCTCAGTGTGCTGGAGGTACTATGTCTGGGCTGGAGTGAGTGGGAGAGTGGGAGGGGAGGAGGCGGGAGAGGTGAGCAGGAGGAGATTCTGAAGAGCCTTGTGGACTGGGGTCAAGAGTCAAGATTTTATTCTCAGAGCTACGGGAAGCCAATGGAGGGATTTCTGTAGAGGCAGTATATGGTCTGATTTTTGTGGAGACCCCAGCTTTGGGGTGGGGTGTGCGTGCCTTAGAAACCGAATCAGCAACTGCCATCTCAGAGTTTGGCATCTACCCGTTGACACATTTGGGGCCAACATGATCCCCGGTTCGGCCCTTTGGATGACACTCCATCCACCTTCCTTCACCTGTAACCTCTTCATTTTAGTAGAGATGTATTTATCAATGTCAATGCCATGCTTGGTTTTCAAAATTGAGAGCTTTAAGGGGCACCTGGGTGTCTCGGTCAGTTATGCGTCCGACTCTTGGTTTCGGCTCAAGTCGTGATCTCACAGTTCGTGAGTTTGAGCCCTACCTTGGGCTCTGTGCTGACAGCTCGAAGCCTGCTTGGGATTTCTCTCTCCTTCTATTGCTGCCCCCTCCCTGGATCTCTCTCTCTTTCTCTCAAAAAATAGATAAATAAACATAAAAAGGTCGAGAGCTTTAAACCCAAGGAACAGGTACACTAGGCGAGAGAGGGCATAGTATCATCCAAGGGAAATGATTATCCCTTCTGTGCCTGGCCCTGTGCTGGGCACTGGAGACCCAGCAGCAACTAAGACAGACCCAGTCTCTGCCCTCCTGGGGCTCAGGGCAACTGCAGTCATATTGCTGTAAGAAGCACAGGAGACTGTGGGAGCCCAGCGGAGCTGACCCTGACCAGAGGTTCAAGGACATGTGTATTAGTCTGAGTCTTTGGGTAGCAAGTGACAGGAGCTCAGCTTCCCTGGACTAGACATAAAAAGTGGGCATTGTTGGCTTATGTATGTGGGAAGCAGACGATGAAGGGTAGAGCTACAAGGAACTTGGCCTTAGAGACTGGAACCCAGGTTCATTTCCACCCAGACGCTTTTCTCACTCATTTCTCCTCTCTGCTTCTCCCAGCTCAGATTCATCCTCTTCAACCACATGTGGTGGGGGCAATGGCCATTTATTTACAGACACAGACTGGATGCTTAAAACGGCAAAAATCTCCTCCAATCCTAAATATAAAAAAAAACAATCAGGGAAGGGCTCTGATTAGTCTGACCAGAGTCACGTACCACCCCGGCACTGACTGTAGCATCCAAGGGACTATAATTTTTAAAGTTTATTTATTTATTTTGAGAGAGACAGAGAGAGAGAGAGAACAAGCAGGGGAGGACCAGAGAGAGAGAGAGAAAGACAGAATCCCAAGCAAGTGCTGCATTAACAGCATGGAGCCCAATGAGGGGCTTGAACTCACCAACAGTGAGATCATGGCCTGAGCTGAAACCAGGATTCAGATGCTTAACCGACTGAGCCACCCAGACACCCCAGAAATGTAATGTTTTGGCTGGCCAGGTGGGGGTTGTGGGTCTGGGTTGTGTGACCTGGGGGTTACCAAAATAATAATTAGGTTGAACCATATGGAATCGCCAGTTTTGTAGGTTAGAAATGGCAGAGCATTGGCAATTTCACATGGTTGAACCTAAATAGTCACCAGAAAAATAGGATGGGGACGTTTTTACACAGATAAAAGCAATAGGATGCCCAGTGCACCATGCAGAAGGGTGTTTGAAGGAGAAGGTGATATTAGGTGAAACGTAAGGGATGAATGGGAACTGGCCAGGTGAAGACTTTGTGATGGCAGGAAAGTAATAGCATGTCCCAGGCGCAGGGAACAGCTGATACAGAGGCTTTCATGATGGAGGGGGAGGGGATCAAGGGAAGGCTTGCCACTGTGCTTTGGAGATGATTGAGCAAACCTGAGTCCTGTGTCCAGGCAAATGAAGGAATCGGAAGACGGGGCCATTCCCCAAAGGAAAACCGAGGAGTTTTACCAGGAGAAATGGATGCTGAACAGGGCAAAACCAAAATACGTCCAGGTCAAAAATTTTTGTTAGGCCTTGGCATTTCCGAGAAAGGATTTGCAACCTTATTTCCATTGCAGCACTGAGGAGGGTCATATGTCAGAATTTAGGTATCTCCTATACGATCCAAATGTCTATGTAAGCTTTAGGGCCAACATGGGGCTTGAACTCATGACCTCGAGATTAAGAGTCGCGTGCTCTACCAACTGAGCCAGCCAGTCACCCCATGGTATTAAATATTAATTGATTACCTTCTCTAGGTTCTATGGTGGGCATACAGAGATGGATTTGTGAGGGTATATTTGGCTGCGGAAGACAGAAAACCCAATTAATACGACTGAAGACATTTGGTGATCTCCTTTAATAAGAAGTCTCGAGTTAGGAGGTTTGGGGATTTGATGCAATGGCTCCGTGATATCACCAAGGACCCAATTTCCTACTCTTCCATTCTACCTTCCTTAGAAGAATAGCTTCATATGCTAGGTTTGTTGCCTCTTGGTCACAAAATAGCTACCACAGCTCCAGACATCACGTCCTCATACTAGTGAATTAAGCAGGAAGGAAGGGAACAAATGGAAGAGTTTTCTTTGTTTCAGGGAAGAAAAAAAAATCTAAAATAACAAAAGTAAAAGCAATAAACACTTATATGGGGCTTAACCTGTGCCAAGAACTGTTTTAAATTCTTCACATAAATTAAATAATTTAAGAAGCCCTTCAGTCGGAGGGCCATTCCAAACTGCAAGGGAGTCCTGGGAAGCAGGTATCAGGCAAGGGGAAAGAAATTCATGCCATGGGCTGGGCAACTTGCTGCCCCCTCCCAAACTGGAGCACTGTCACTCATACACTGTATAATGCAGTAGAAGTGGCTAAGGGGTTGTGTATAATTTCTGGTAGATGGCTGTACTCAAGCCCTTTGTCTCCTGAGAAAACCCTTGAGCACGGAAAGAAGTAAGAGTTAGAAATTATGGGGATAATTCTGAAACCCCTGTAATGTGATAAAAACTCAACCAGTCGGAAACCTCAGTGAGTTACGCTTGGTAAGAAATTTCTTGTAACACACCTCACAATGATTGTGATGGGCCGGTGGCCGTCGCACTGTTCCAACGATCTGTTGCTTCACAAAAAACCAAACTTAGTGGCACAAAACAAAAACTATTTTGTTATGCTCCCAGATTGGGTGGGTCAGGGGCTTGATCGTGGGACAGTGGGGATCAGGGATGGCTTGTCTCTGCCCCAGCTGGGAGCTGAAATCATCTGGACGCTTCTCCACTCGCACATCTGGTTCCTGAGCTGGGATGACTTCAAAGCTGAGCTCAGCTGGGACTGTCAACCAGAGTATGTACATGTGGCCTCTTCATGTGGTTGGGGCTTCTTGCGTCGTGGCAGTTGGGTTCCAATGGGTTCCAAAGGGGGAGAGTCTGAGAACTCATGATCCAAGAGTGCTAAGTGGACTCGGTGTTGGAAGTCACTCGTCTTGACTTCCACTGTACTTTATGTTGAAGAAGTCACAAGTCCAAGTTCAACGAGGGGGGAGCATTGACTCCACCTCTTGAAGGGAGGAACGTCAAAGAATTTGTGGCCACTTTTTAAAAGTCACAGCACATACCATGCACAAATTGGAGATGCCAGTGAACTAGTTAATATCTGGCATTATTGGAATCAAAATGCATGTTGGCCACACATTGGAGCAGATCCTGGAACCGCCCCCTCATCCCTTCTGCAGCAGGTACTAATTCTTTTTTTTTTTTTTAAGTTTTTAAATTTATTTTGAGAGAGAGAGAGAGCACATGCATGAATGCCCAAGTGGGGGAGGGGAAGAGAGACAGAGAGAGGGAGAGAGAGAAAAATCTCTCAAGCAGGCTCTGTACTATCAGCTCGAAGCCTGATGGGGGGCTTGAACTCACGAACCTTGAGATCATGACCCGAGCCAAAGTCGGACGCTTAACCGACTGAGCCACCCAGGTGCCCCTAATTCTTTTGGTTCTGAATTGTGGAGAGGTCTAGGGATTCCAGGGGCCAGCCTGGGATGGAATGGATGGGGCTGGTTTGTTTAGGGGGATCTCGGGGAAATAGCTACTTGCCAACTAGTTTGAAAGTGTTTTCAATATTTTCCACAACAGAAGCAGTGCTACCACTGGGGACCCACTGAGTATTAGTCCTGCAAGAGATTCACGACTTGGAACCTCCATGTGCCATTATAGGCTGCTACCTGGTTCCATCTCCTACCTTCTTCCTGCTGGTCGAGCTCTAAGTTTGTTCTGGTATCCCCTCTCCATGGGGCATGTTTTCAGGGAAAGGCCTTCTTTCTAGTATCAGGGGTGAATCTTGATTAGTCTAACACCATCTTTTTTTTTTTTAAGTTTATTTATTTATTTATTTTGTTTTAGTAATCTCTACACCCAATGTGGGGCTCGAATTCATGACCCTGAGATCAAGAGTCACATGCTCTTCTGACTGAGTCAGCCAGACCCCCACCCCCCAACCCAACGCTATCTTTGTAATTGTATCTTTCTTGCCACCGATTGCTGTAGGCTTGGGCATGTGACTGAATTCTAGCCAAGGAGACAAGCATGCACATCCAACAGGGAGTTTCTCTGGAAGGCTTTCCTTGCTTTTAAAAACTGTGGGAGAAGAGTGAAGGCCCCAGACATTGTGGAGCAGAGGCAAGCTGTCCACACCGGGCCGTGTCCAAATTCGTGACCCACAGAATCTGTGAGCAGGATAAAATGGTTGTTGTTTTACTCCATTAAGCTTGAGGCGGTTGGTTAGGAGTTGGAGGATATTGTTTGTGTGTGACAGCTGGGGCTGTGGCTGCCGTCTTGAGACCATGAGGTAGCCAGAGTAAGAATCGGCCAACAGAGGCACCTGGGTGGCTCAGTCGGTTAAGCGTCCGACTTTGGCTCATGTCATGCTCTCACGGTTCATGAGTTTGAGCCCCACATCGGGTTCTGGGCTGATAGTGCAGAGCCTGCTTGGGATTCTCTCTCTCCCTCTCTCTGCCCCGCGCACACGCGCACATTCTCTCTCTCAAAATAAATAAATAAACTTTAAAAAAAGAAACGGAAAGAATTTGGTTCCCCAATAACATTATTGAATATTAAGTAATCAACCAGTCCTAGAACTGCCCTGCCAGCTGACTTTTTGTTATGTATGATAATAAACTCATTTTTGCTTTCCCCATTTGAGTTAGCTTTCTGATACTTATTATAGGATAAAGCATCTTGATTGAGCTGGACCTCCAACTGTCCTCAGTACCCATGGACGAGAGGGATGCCCAGTTCACACAGACAGGGATAGACAGAGAGACATATAAACATGCGCTTAAATGCACACACCCCCGCACGCGTGGGCATGAACCGTTGTACATCTTCAGTCAGACTCAGGTTCAGGCAGATACTCGCTTAGATACACACACACACACAGTCGCAGAAGTCACGCATTTCACCTGCACCACACAGACGTCCACATGCAGCCACAGACTCAGTCACACGCGCGCTCAAGGATCCACTCTCACAGAACGGTCCCACTGTTTGCTTTATTTGTGCGTATTGTATAAAAGTAGAAAACCAAGCATTGCTTTTGGATCTAGGTCAACTCCACGGCTCCATAAATAAGGGGTGAGAGGAAATAACTTAAGGCAGGGTTGGGGCTTCTTCGTGCATAAATAAGGTCTGGGGTCCCACATGAGCTGGGGGTGGGTCTGCGTCCTCAGACACACAGGTCCCCACTGGCGACACATTCCAGGTCCTTTTTGAGGAGGCGGAAGAGGTTGAACAGGACAGAGGCCTCGAGGCAGCCTTGAGACTCCTGCGAGAGGAGAACATGGTTGCCCTTGCTGGGGTGTCCAACCTCCTCCCTTACACAGGGCCCGGGCATCCGTCCCCGTCTCGGGTCACTCACCTTCCTCGAGGCCTCTTGGAGCCGGTGCAGCCAGTGGTGGAGGCGGCCTTGGGGCTGGGGGCCTGCTGTGGGCTGAGCCGAGACCTGGGGGCAGAGGAGGGTGGCACGTGAGGCAGGGCCCGCGGCAGAGAGGAGAGGTCCCATAAGCGGAGAACCCACATACACGGCTTCGGTACCCCGAGCACTCACACAGGCCTGGAGCTCGGAGTGCATGTGGCGCAGTGTGTGAAGGGGCTGGTCCAGGATGTCCCCCTGGGACGCGTCAGCCATGGTGCCCAGGACCTTCAACGTCAGGGCCAGCTCAGCCTCCAAGGCCACGGGGCGCTCCCACACCTGCGGAGAGGTGAGAAAGAATACGCTAGGAAGCGTAGGCAAGAGGGCCTAGTTAAGTGGGGACAGGTCCGGGAGTGCACAGAGGGAAGGCAGGTGGTTTGTGACTCAGGTTGGGGATCAGGGACGGGCCAGGTGAGAGGGAGGCAGGAGAAGGATGCAGATGAAGAGAGGACACGGGTGAAGGCAGAAACATAAGGGAAGATACTGGTGAAAAAGTGAAATGGGACAAGTGAAAGGTGACCTCATGGGGGTCACAGAAGCTTGAGGAGATGGGAGTGAAAAGAAGAGAGAAATGAGAAGAAATTGGGTAAGAGTGAAAGTGATGGGGACGGGTGAAGGAGATAGGGACGTGGGGACAGGCAGAGAGGTGATAGAAAGAGACCCAAGGGAGGGACGGGGTCAAGGGAGCAGTTGAAGCAGAAGGGGGGGGGGCACAGGACAGGTGAGGAGAGACCAGAGACAGGGAAGGACAGGTGAGATAAAGGAGGTGAGGGGCCCCTTGAGGAGTCAGGGAGAGGGGCCAGGTGCCCGTAAGGGTGGCCTCACTTTCAACTCACCTGTAGCTGTCTCAGGTCCCGGTTTCTAGGGAAGGGGCGGGTGGTGCAACTCCAGCTTTTCAGCGAATTTTCCTAGAGAATAAGAGCAGAGATTAGCCTCCAGTAGGAGGGCTGGCGGCTAGCCCGAAGCAGCAAGGATGAAGGTTGGCCCCGCAGGAAGGCTGCAGTTTAATCCATAGCGGAAAGGACAGTGGTTAACCGTGGCTGGAAAGTGAGAGGCTAGCCCATAGCGGGAGGCTGGAGGTTAGCCCACAACAATGAGGACTCACCAAGGCATCCCTGGCCTTCTTGAAGGCCTCCAGCTCCCTTGGTGACAGAGATTTGAACCTGCCAAAGTCACAGTCCGTCCAGGCTGTGGTGGGCTTGGAAGTGGGGATGGGGCCCGCGCTGGCCAAGCTCAGCCCTGCCGCCACCAGCACCAGGACCCATGCCGCGGCCATGGCCAAATTGTGACTGCTTCCCTGACTGCATGGCTCTGCTTTTGAGCCAGGCTAAGTGAGCAATCATGCTGATGTGTGTAAAGTGAAAAGGCAAATGGAAATTGCGATTCGCAATGGCTTAAAAGGGATGAGTGGGTGGGGCCGGCTGTGGGGCCAGGTGAGCTCACAGGTGTGGGTGGGGCCAGGTGAGCGCCCAGAGTTAAGCTAAGATGGAAACAGAAACTGAAATTCAATATCAAGAGGAACCTAAGGAGTTCCCGAGCCTAGTAGAGGAATTCCTGGAGCTTTGAGAATGCCCCCGATTGAGGCCCAGGCAGGTAGAGGGACAGGAAGCCGGCACAGCAGGGCAGGGGCTTGGGCAGGGTGTGTGCAGGGAGACTGCTGGAGCGGTAGGGAGGGAGCTTTGCCCATTCAAGCTTGTTCTGGGAACTCACTGTATGCTCTGAACATTCCTATGAGTCGTTACACTTATGATCATCCCCATTTTACTGGTGAGGAAACTGAGGCACAGCTGGGGTTTGAACAGCGCCTCATGAGCTCACCCTCTATTCTACATACAACCAAAGAAGATGGGAATCTTTGGGACTCACAGCCAGCCAGCTCTCCTTTCTCTCCCTCTAGGTAGCATGAAAGGGTAGGGAGCTCCTCTTTTACTAAGGGCAAGAGAACTTGCTGGGGACTGGAGGGGCTGCCTGGGGAGAAGGCTGCCTGGGGAGAAGGCAGCGAGGAGGGCTTCCAGAAGGCAGGCAGAGTCTGGTTGCTTTGTTATCCTCATCCCCCTGCGGTAATAATAATTGTGTAGCAGGTAGGGAATTGCTTTGATGTGCAGATACTTCATATTTTTCATTCCTTTGTTTTTTTTTTTTTTCTCTTGGCCCTTAGGTGCAGAAAGTTATTAATCATACTCCTCAGATCATAACACAGAATCACAATTGGCCCATGAAAGACTCTCTAAGGTTTTACCCCCCTTCCCCTACTCTATCCCCACTCCCACCTCACCCGCTCCCAGGTACCCACTTTAATGCACTTGATATATGGCTGCAAAGATGTATCTTTATAATTTGTGATTTTGTGTGTGTATCTGTATTTCCAATTTGCATAAATGGGATGGTGCTATAAATTTCATTCTATTTCTCTCCCCCCCACTTTTTTTTTAAACGTAACTGTTTCTGAAATCTCTCCATATAGAGGTATACACCAAGTTCTCCGTTTCTAACTGCCACGTTGTATTCCGTGACGTGCCCACGACACTTTTACTTATCTGCTCCCCTAGGGGTGGACACTTAGGTTGTCTCTAGCTCCCTATCACTATAAGGCTCATACAGATCCTCTCTGTGGGAGGTTTTCTAGGATATCCCATAACATCCCAGCTGGTGCGCCCCACCATATCCCTTCAGTTAATTTTTTCACTCACTCGGAGACCTGGTGGGCAGTTCTCGAACACCTTGACAGCTTCCCACCTCATATGACTGTGCCTTTCTTCCCCATCTGAGGACTTTCTCCTGTCTGCATGCAGAATACACCTGGAAGGGCCAGGATTAATTTCCAGGGCAATCTTCCGCCAGCGAGGGTTGGGAGGCAGTGAGTAAATACTTTTGCTTCCCTTTTCCTCAGTGGGTCAATTTTGAGGTGCATTCTGCGTGACTCTTCATGTCCTTGGAGGGTCCCCGGTGAGGAAGGAGCTTGAGTTGCCCACAGCAGTCACCCTTTCAGAGCTGGCACTAGGGCTGGGGAAGCAAGGCAGCTGGGGTACAAACTTAGGGAGGGACTCACTCTCAGATTCAGGCAAGTGCCCTGGGTGCCTTACTTGCCTCACTGTAGTCCAGATTCTTCGTCACTTTGGCTTTTTTTCTCCCCCAGCCCCAATTTCCCCACTCACTTGTGTTTTCTGGGGATACCTCCCAATTAAGTCACCTGTCTCTTTGGCTCAAGCCATGCTTTTGGGAGACTCCAGACTAAGACATATATTCAGGAGTAGGATTTCTGGGGCATAGGGTATACCTGAACTTATAATGTCTAGTCAACACTGTTTGATAGAACTTTCTTCAAGGGAGGAAGTGTTCCATGTCTGTGCTGTCCAATGCAGTATCCGCTAGCCACATGCAGCTATTGAGTGCTTAAAATCTGGCCAGGGCAGGGGCTCCTGGATGGCTCAGTTGGTTGAATTACCAACTCTTGATTTTGGCTTGGGTCGTGATCCCAGTGTTGAGTTCTAGCCCTGTGTTGGGCTTCATGCTGAGCATGGAGCCTGCTTGAGATTCTCTCTCTCTCTTCCTGTGCCCCTCTTGCGCTGCTTGTGCTCTCTCTCTCTCTCTCTCTCTGTCAAAAAAAAAAAATTGGCTAGTGCAATGGAGGAACTGAATTTTCCAGGCCTTTTCATTTTTCTTGAAATTAAATTTAATTGATGTATGTGACTGGTGGCTACCGTAACAGGCAACGCGGTCCTAAATACTCGTCTATTTCTTTCTCAAATAGTTGCATCAGCTTCCCTCCCTCAAGAAGTACCCCAGACTTCCAGAATCCTGGCAGTAGTGTGACCTTCGCAACACCTGGATCTGATCTAGAGAATGTGATTGTGGACCTTGACTATGAGCCTGATGCAAAATAGATGAGTGATTTGAGGTTGTAGAAAAAGTGGATTTTGCATGTGGAAGGAATGTAAATACCTTGCGGCCAGAAGGAAGACCGTAGTAGTTTTTTATTTTATTTTATTAAAAAAAATGTTTTTAATGTTTTACTTATTTGCTTTAGAGAGAGACAAACAGAGTGCAAGTTGGGAGTGGGCAGAGAGAGAGAGGGAGACACAGAACTGAAGCAGGCTCCAGGCTCTGAGCTGTCAGCACAGAGCCTCCTGTGGGGTTCGAACCCATGAACTGTGAGATCATGACCTGGCTGAAGTTGGACGCTTAACCGACTGAGCCACCAGGTGCCCCAAGACTGTAGTAGTTTTAAAACACATATTTAAAGCCTTGGAAGGGATTCAGTTTCTTTCCCTTCAATCTGGGTTGGCCTTAGTAGCTTGTGTATAACCATAGGTGCTGCATGGCTTCTGAGGCTAAGTCAGAAAAGGACAGGAGGCTTCTACTTGGTTCTCCTGAGACTCTCACTCAGGAGGAAGGCTAGCTGCCATGTGAGAAGGATGACCACCTTGTGACCACACTCATTAGACACCAGCTGCCGGTCATGTGAATGGGCCATCTCAGACATCTAGCCCAGTTCTCAGTTCTCTAAAACTATGGTTAGAAAGTCATATGCTTAACTGACTGAGCCAGCCAGGTGCCCCTGGAAGTAACACTTTTTAAAAAGGAATTATAGGGGCACCTGGCTGGCTCAGTCAGAGCATGAGACTCTTGATCTTGGGGTCATGAGTTCAAGCCTCATGTTGGGTATAGAGATTACTTAAAAATAAAATCTTAAAAAAAAAGGAATTGTAGTTTCATAATACCCTAAACGTCCAGGGTACAAGAGAAAATAACTCATTATACTCAATATTTCAAGAATCAAGAAAATCTTTTTTTTTTTTAACGTTTATTTATTTTTCAGACAGAGAGAGACACAGCATGAACGGGAGAGGGGCAGAGAGAGAGGGAAACACAGAATCGGAAGCAGGCTCCAGGCTCTGAGCCATCAGCCCAGAGCCCGACGCGGGGCTCAAACCCGCGGACCGCGAGATCGCGACCTGAGCCGAAGTGGGACGCTCAACCGACTGAGCCATCCAGGCGCCCCAAGAATCAAGAAAATCTTAAAGAGAATGGGAAAAGCAAATAAATAGATACCAACACCAAGATGACACAGATATTGGAATTATCTAACAAGAATTTTAAAATAACTTGTAAAAATGCTTTAAGGAGCACTCATGAACCCTCTTGAAACAAATTAAGATATAGAATCTTGGGGAATCTGGGTGGCTTAGTTGGTTGAGCATCTGACTTTTGATTTTGGCTCAGGTCATGATCTCATGGTTAGTGAGAATAAGCCCCATGTTAGGCTCTGTGCTGATAGCAAGGAGCCTGCTTGGGATTCTCTCTCTCTCTCTTTCTCTCTCTCTCTCTCTCCCTCTCTTTCTCTCTCCCTCTCTTTCTGCCCCTCCCCCACTCACACTTGCTCACTTGCTCTCTCTCTCAAAATAAATAAATATTAAAAAAAATATAGAGTCTCAGCAAAGAAATAGAGGACATAAAGAACCAGACAGAAAATTAAGAACTGAAAATACAGTAACTGAAATAAAACTCAGTGGAAGAAACTCATTCTTCTCCATGGAAGATGGAGATGAGAGAGGAAAGAGTCAGTGATCTTGATAATAGACCAATAGAAATTATCCTCTCTGAACAACAGAGAGTAAATAGATTGAATTCTACACAAAATAAAAGTAGATTTTTTTTCTTAATTAAAAGGTACCTGTTGAGACAAAAGGAGCTTCAGGGACTTTTGGGACAATAACAAAACATCTAACATTCATATCATTGATGTTCCAGAAGAAAAGCAGAAAGAAACTTTGGGTCTGAAAAAAATTTTTGAAGAAATAATGGCTGAAATATCACATATTTGGTAAATGACATAAACCTATAGATTCAAGAAGCTGAGTAAACCCCAAATGTGATAAATGCAAAGAAAGCCATATCCAGGCACATCATAATCAAACTTTGGAAAACTAAGGACAAAGAATCTTGAAAGTAAACAGCCTTCCGCCTCAGGAGCCACTGAGGAGCAGCTGCCACGGCTCTGTGATACGTTATGACTGGAGGCCTCAACAAGGGACATAAGCTGATTAAGACCGTAAGCAAGCTGAGGCACAGCCACCGCTGCAGGCATCCCACCAAGCACACCAAGTTTGTGACATGATCCGACATGATCCAACATAACCTGACATGATCCGACAGTTGTGTGGCTTCACGCCATAGGAGCCACAAGCCATGGAGTTACTCATGGTCTCTAAAGACAAGCACGTCCTCAAGTTCATCAAGAAAAGGATGGAGGCACACATCCATGGGGACAGAGAGAGAGAGGAGTTGAGCAATATTTTGGTAGTCATGAGGAAAGAGGCAGTCAAAAAGGACTGAACCCCTCCCCTCTGTATATAATAAAGCCTTTTTGGAACCTGGGGAAGAAAGAAAGAAAGAAAGAAAGAAAGAAAGAAAGAAGTAGGAAGGAAGGGAAAGAAGGAAAGAAAGAAAGAAAGAAAGAAAGAGAAAGAAAAAAGAAAAAAAGAAAGGAAAAGAAAAACCAAAGAGAAATGACGCATTACATTTTATGGGGCAACAATAATTTGACTGACAGCATATTTCTCTTCAGAATCCACGGAGGTCAGGAGAAAGTGGTACATTTTTCAAATGCTGTAGGAAAAGAACAACCATCCCAGACTTCTTTATCCAGTGAAAATGTTTTTTTTGGGGCGCCTGGGTGGCGCAGTCGGTTAAGCGTCCGACTTCAGCCAGGTCACGATCTCGCGGTCCGTGAGTTCGAGCCCCGCGTCAGGCTCTGGGCTGATGGCTCGGAGCCTGGAGCCTGTTTCTGATTCTGTGTCTCCCTCTCTCTCTGCCCCTCCCCCGTTCATGCTCTGTCTCTCTCTGTCCCAAAAATAATTAAAAAATTAAAAAAAAATCTTTTTTTTAGTTTATTTATTTATTTTGAGAGAGAGACAAAGATAGCACAAGTGGGGGAGGGGCAGAGAGAGAGAATCTTAAGCAGAGCCCTACGTGGGGCTCAGACTCACAAAACTATGAGATCATGACCTGAGCTGAAACGAAGAGTTGGATGCTTAACCAACTGAGCCACCTAGGTGCCTCGAAAATATTCTTTTGGGAAGAAGCTGAAATAAAGGCATTTTTAAGTGAAGAAAATTAAGAAAACTTGTTACCAGCAGACCTGTGTTAAAAGAATTACTGAAATTCTTTAAACAAAAAGCAAAGGAAAACCAAAGTAACTTAGAACATGAGGAATTAAGAAATGAGTATAGAATGAGTAAATATGTAGGTAAATATGATAGACTATCCTCTTCAGAAGTTTAAAAATAATGTTAGGTGTTTGAAAGCAAAGTACACTTTACTTTGTCTGACATTATTCTCAATGTATTTTATTTTTTTATTTAAAAAAAAATTTTTTTTAACGTTTATTTATTTTTGAGACAGAGAGAGACAGAGCATGAATGGGGGAGGGTCAGAGAGAGAGGAAGACACAGAATCCGAAACGGGCTCCAGGCTCTGAGCAGTCAGCACAGAGCCTGACGTGGGGCTTGAACTCATGGACCATGAGATCATGACCTGAGCCGAAGTCGGACGCTTAACCGACTGAGCCACCCAGGTGCCCCTCTCAATGTATTTTAAAAGATTTTTAAGGTATGGATGTAATTATAAAGCAGAGAGGGTAAAGGGACCTAAACAGCAATGAGGTTTCTGTATTTCATTTGAAGTGGTAAAATGTCAGTAGTATTACACTGTGATAAGTTACATTTATATGTATATTGAAATCTGAGAGCAACCACAAAAAAAAAAAAGCCGACACAAAGAGATATATGCAAAATCACCATTGATAAAACAAATGAAACACTGAAAAATATTCAGATAAGTCACAGGAAAGAAGGAGAAAGGAAAGCAAGTATTGAAAAATAAAAAGAACAGAAAAAAAGATGGCAGACTTAAGTGTTACCATATTAATAATTACACTAAATGTAAATGGTCTATATGTAGGTTAGGCAGAATTCTTAGACTTGACACCAAAAGCATAATCCTTAAAAAAAAACCAAAAAGGATAGGGGTGCCTTGGTGGCTCAGTGCATTAAGCATCTGACTTTGGCTCAGGTCATGATCCCACATTCATGAGTTCAAACCCTGTATCAGGCTCTTCACTCTGAGTGGAGAGGAGAACTTCCTTCAAATCCTCTGTCCCCCCTCTCTCTGCCCCTTCCCTGCTCTGGCACACGTGCTCTCTCTCTCTCACAAAAAAAAAGATCAATTGGACTTTATCAAAATTAAAAACTTACTCTGTGAAAGACTCTGTTAAGAGGAAAAGAAAATAAGTAGCCAACTAGAAGAAGATATTTGCAAATCATATATCTGACAAGGACTAGTCTCTAGAATATTTTTTAAAACTCTCAAAACTCATCAATTAAAAATAAGATAGGGGCCCCTGGGTGGCGCAGTCGGTTGGGCGTCCGACTTCAGCCAGGTCACGATCTCGCGGTCCGTGAGTTCGAGCCCCGCGTCAGGCTCTGGGCTGATGGCTCGGAGCCTGGAGCCTGTTTTCGATTCTGTGTCTCCCTCTCTCTCTGCCCCTCCCCCGTTCATGCTCTGTCTCTCTCTGTCCCAAAAATAAATAAAAAACGTTGAAAAAAAAATTAAAAAAATACAAAATAAAAAAAAATAAAAATAAGATGAAAATCCAGTTAGAAAATTGGCAGAAGACATTGACATTTCACTAAAGAGAATATTCAGATGGCACATGAACACAAGAAAAGACGTCAGTATTGCTTACCATTAGGGAAAAACAAATTAAACGATGAAATACCACCACACACCTATTAGGATGGCTAATTATAATAATACTGATTAGAGCGAATGCTGGCGAGGATTCAAAGAAACTGGAACTCTCATACATTGCTGGTAGGAATGCAAAATGGTATAGCCACTCTAGAAAACAGTTGGCAGTTTCTTAAAAAGTTAAACATACACTTACATCATATGATGCTATAATCATACTCAGGGGCATTTTATCATGGAGGAATAAAAATGCATGTTGACACAAAAATTTGATATGAATATTCATGGAACTCTTTTTAAGTAGGCTCCACACCTAATATGGAGCTTGAATTCATGACCCTGAGATCAAGAGTTGAAGACGCTTCCAGCTGAGCCAACCAGGTGCCCCTTATGGCATTTTTAATAGCCCATTAAACTATTAGTACTAGCTAAACTATTTAATATTAATAATTTGTAGTAATCCCAAACTAGAAACATCCACATGTCCTTCAACAGGTGAATGATTAAATATTCCATTATTGGTGGAGCCATTCCATTGTATACAATGGAATAGTACTCAGCAATAAAAACGAAGGAACTAGTGAGGCACACAATTGGATGGCTTTTAAGGACATTGTGCTGAATGAAGAAAACCAATCTCAAAATGTTACGTACTATATGATTCCATTTATATAACATTCTTGCAATGACAAAATTATAGAGATGGAGAACAGATTGGTAGTTGTCTAAGGTAACAGCAGAGGGATGGTGTGACGGTAAAGGGGTGGCCCTTGGGTCTTTCTTTGGGATAAGGAGACAATTTTGTATCTTTGATTATGGTGTTTATTTACACATGTGATAAAATGTCACTGAATCATGCACAAAGACATACAAAAAAAAAAAAATGAATGCATTTGAAAGCCGGTGAAGTCCCAGTAAGGTCTGTAGTCTAGTCATTCGTATTGCGATGGTGTCAATTTCCTAGTTTTGAGAAGGTGCTATAGTTTTGTAATGATGGGTATGGGAAACTTCTCTGAAGTATTTTTGCAACTTCTTGTAAGTTTCTAGTATTTTAAAACAAAGAAAAAATGGAAGTTAAAGTTGATTAAAATGTACTAAAAGGAAAAAATGATCCCATGCTTATTTTTTTTCATTCAGCTTATAGTATTCCCCTTTCATTCTTAACTCCCTCTCTACCTCTCCCTTTCCCACTCTAACCCCCTAAGAGAATCATTGTTAACTCAGCTTTCTCTATACTTATATCAAATGCAGGTCCGTGGCACATATTCTTGTCATTAGTTTTACAAAAGTAGAGTCAATCACATGGAATACATTTTTCTGAAATTTGCTTTTCTTGCTTTGCAATGGTCCTGAAAATGGCCAGACTTGTGCTGGGTGGTCTGGGTAGGTCTGGGTGAAGGTTCTAGTTACCAGGCACAGGTTCCAGGTGGGGTGGGCAGAACTGCACCAGGGGACCCTCAGTGGGATCTCGGCTCCACTTCCACTGCCCATCCCTCACACAGTGCCCCCTTGGATTCTCTGGTATGTCTCTCAGGGACCCCACTGCAGCGTCAGGGGAACCTTCCTTGGGGGCGAAGGGTGGGAAATGTGCAGAAAAGGGCGCTTTGGGTCACCTACGGGTAGAGGAGGTGGGCTGGCTCCCCGGCTTTCAGCTTTTGCTGCAGAACCTCAGATTCCACCCCCAGATCCCAATCCCAGAGGACCTTCATCTTTTACACAGCCTTTTCTATACCCTCCTCCCCACCTCTTGCCCATTCCTCCCATGCAAGTCTGAGACATCCTGCTGCCTCCCAAGTCCCTTCCCCGCTCTGAGGCCCACAGCCCCAACCCCTGCTTAGCTTACTGGGTGATCTCTGTCTCCTGTTTGGACCGGGAATGACACAGCAAGCTATCCATGTTGGGCAGACACAAATGACACGCCCTCTGGCCACCTCAGGGCCTTTGCACTTGCAATTCCTGCTGCCTGAAGTGTTCTCTCCCCAGATGTTTGCATGACTTGCTTCCTCACTTCGTCCTGTTTAAATGAGCATTTCCACCATTCTGTCCCTTTTCCCTCGACATAAACCAAGAGTTTGTACTATTCACTTCCTGACATTATATATTTATTTGTATGTCTGTTTATTTTCTTTTCCCTCCTCCTCCACTAGAGTGCAAGTTCTTGGTTTATGTTGAATCTCCAGCACTTAAAACCGTACCTAGCATTTTTAATCATAATTTCAAATTTTATTTCAACAGAGACTAGTAGCTATTTTTTCATTTATATATATTTCTTAGATTTTTTTTTTTACATTTATCAAGTGTGTCATTCAGGGTTCTACCAGAGAAACAGAATCAATAGGATATATATCTTTATATCTCTATATCTATCTATCTATCTGTCTATTTATCTGTCATCTATCATCTAGAGATTGATGCATTACAAGTAACTGGCTCATACAGGAGGTGATGCTGCGGTCCACAGGCAGAATTCCTTTTTCCTCGTGGGAGAATTTTTCTCCCCACTTAGTTTTGCTCTTAAGGCCTTTCATCTATCGGATGAGGCCCACTGAGACTATTGAGGATTATCTCCTAGATCAACTGCTTGCAGACTTTAACCACATCTACAAAATGCCTTCACAGAGACACCTAGATTAGTGCTTAATCAAATAACTGGAAACTATAGTCTAGCCAAGTTGACACATAGAAGTAACCATCACGTCCAGGAATAATTTGCACACGGTGAACTGCACACATTTAAAATGTTTTGATGCGTCCTGACATCTGTATACACCTGTACACTCCCTTCCCCAGGCATCGAGAGACCTGCTTTCTGTCATTATAGGTTAGCTTGCGTTTTCCAGGGTTTAATAATGGGTATTTGTGGATGAATGGATAATGCCCAGTGAGGTGAAATAACTTGCAAAGCTCATATAACTGGGAAGTGGTGACGCCAAGATCCAAACCCACACTCACAGGCTCCTGAGCCCCGTAACCAATCTATACTGTCTCTCGTGTGAAGGAGCCTTCTGGGACCAGAGAATGTCAGCTCCTTGAGGGCAGGGACTGTCTGATCCTCTGATTTCATTTTTCCCTCTCCCTGGCTTCCCCTGGGACCTACGGGACATGGGGCTTTAATAAATAGCTGATGAATCGAATTGCCTCTTCTCTATGTGTTTCCTCAGGTCACTTCCTATGTCTGTCTGCCTGTTTCGGTTATCTACTGATACATGACAAATGATCCCCAAACTTGGTGGATAAAAACAACGACTTAGGGGCGCCTGGGGGGCTCAGTTGCTTCAGCGGCCGACTTTGGCTCAGGTCACGATCTCATGGTTCATGAGTTCGAGCCCGAATCAGGCTCTCTGCTGTCAGGGCAGAGCCAGCTTCAGATCCTCTGTCCCCCCCCCGCCCCTCTGTCCCTACTATGCTCACTCTCTCTCTCTCTCTCTCTCTCTCTCTCTCAAATAAATAAATATTAAACGAAAACAACAGCGACTTATTATTTCTCAAGATTCTAAGAGTCAGCTGAGCAGTTTTCTCTTGTACTCACTCATGAGACTGTAGTCAGCTTGTGGGCTGGCTCGGGGCTGGGGTCAGCTGAGACGCTCCTCTGCGTGGGTCTTTCTTCCATGGGGGTGGGGCAGGTCTTTCATGTTCCAGGAGTCCAGACTGGGCTTCCTGGCAAGGTGGCAAGACCGTTTCCAATAGACAAGCGCGTAGCCAGCCTCTGCGTTAATGCCCCAGTGGCCAAAGCCAGTCACGTGACTAAGCCACGGTCAGCGCGGGAGGGGACCGCACAGGGGCCCCGGGGTGGTGGGTTGCCGCTCAGGTCAGTCCAGTGCCCTGCCTTGGGAGTCCCCCTCGCTTACAGGGCAGCAAAATTTGCTGTAAGAGAATGGGCTCAGGCTCCAGATGGCCTGGTTCGTAGCCTGGCTCCATTTGTTAAACAGTGTGACCTTGGGCCAGTGACTCAACTGCTCTGTGCCCCACTGTCCTCACCTGTAAAACGGGCCAATGTTCATCCATTTCACAGGGTTGTTGTGAGGACTAGGTAAGTGAATGCCTGCAAAATACTTAGTCAACGCCTGGGCACTGAGTGCTGAAGGACAGCACTCAGTGCCATCACCGTGCTTTCCCCTGTCCCCTGTGGCTGGTGTGTTGATGTTCCTGTGTGCTCTCGCGTCAGTTGTGAGTTATGTTTGACTACTAGAACGGAGACCACCTGCAGAACAGAGGGTTGTTTCTCTCCCACGTGAGACAAAGAGGGTTCCTGCTCCACGGGGTCGTCGGGGATGCGACGCCTTCCAGCCTCCTGCTCTGCCCGTCTCAGCAGGTGGGTTCCGTTCTACACGTCACCACTTGGCTCCCTGCGGCTACTGGAGCCCAGGCCATATTCAAAGCAAAAATGACATGGGAGGAGTAAAGGGGATGAAGGTCACCTGCCAGCTGCCTGTCCCCTTCAGGAAACTTTCCTGGAAGTCCCACCCACTGACTGGAGGGTTTTTGGTTTCGGCCATCCCAGCTTCAAGGAAGGCTGGCAAATACCTTCCAGCTGGGTGCGTCGCCACCGGCAATGAAATCAGTGTTCTGTTATTAAATAAGCGAAGAATGGAGGCAGCCTGGGCCACTAGGCGGTCTTTGCCACACACCTATGGCCGGATGGTGAGGGCGCCAGTGTGGAGAATAGCAGAAATGGCACGTTGAGACGCACTTTCCGCTAAAATATCAGTTCTATGAAAGCAAAGATTAAAAAAAAAAATTTCAATGTTTTATTTATTTTTGAGAGAGACAGACCGCGAGCGGGGGAGGGGCAGAGAGAGATGGAGACGCAGAATCTGAAGCAGGCTCCAGGCTCTGAGCTGTCAGCACAGAGCCCGATGCGGGGCTTGAACCTGTGAATCGTGAGATCATGACCTGAGCTGAAGTCGGATGCTTAACTGACTGAGCCACCCAGCCCCTGAGAGCAAGGACTTTTGTGTTTGGTTCAGCACTGCTTACCCAGTGCCTAAGACGATGCCTGGCATATAGTAGGTACTCAATAACTTTTGGATGAATGTACCTCTAGCTACTTCAAGGGGCAGAGAAAAAGTTATAATTGTTTGAAACTATGGCAGAAATTTTTATTTGTTTTGAGAGAGACCGTAAGTGGGGGAGGGGCAGGAGGGGTGGGGAGAGAGAGAGAGAATCCCAAGCAGGCTCTGTGCATGGTCAGCATGCAGAGCCTGATGTGGGGCTCAAACCCACGAATTGCAAGATCATGACCTGAGCCGAAATCAAGAGTTGGTTGCTCAACCAACTGAGCCATGCAGGTGCCCTGAAACATGGTAGACATTTTAAAAAGAAATACTTATTGATTTGCCTCCAATATTTTATTTTGAAAATTTTCCCTCTTACAGAAAAGTAGTGATAGTAACACAATGACATTCCTATGCCCTTCACCTAGATTTGCCAGTGTTAACATTTTGTCTCCCTTTCTCTCTGTCTCCCACTTGAAAGTAGATATCACGATACCTTATACCTAAATACTGTACCTCCTATGAATCTTCTCAAAAGAAGGACATTCTCTGACGTGAATCACAATCCTCCAAAATGTTAACATTATGGGAACAGGATCAACACTATATCATTCAGTATGCATTCCATATTCAAATTTATCCAGTTATATCAATAATATCTTTGTTCTTTAAAAAGAATACATAGTTTCAAATCCAGGACCAATATAACCAAGGACCATGTATTGCATTTAGATGTCAATGACATGTCTCTTTCTGTCTCTTGATCTGGAGCATCTCCCCAGCCTTTTTGTTTTGTTTTATTCTTTTATGATATTGATGTTTTTGAAGAGTCCAGAGCTAGTTGTTGTATAGAATATTTTGGTTTGGATTTGTCTGATTGTTTTTTCATGATTTAAATTCAGGTTCAACGTTTCTGCCAAGATTGACTCAGAGATGACATTGTATACTCAGTATGCCACATCATGAGGAACATGATTTCAGTTTGTCTCCTTTCTGATGATTGGGTTAAGGTGGAGTCTGTCAGATTTTGCCCTTGTAAAGATTTCTTTCCTTCCTTCTAGTTTAAGAAGTCATCTGTGGGATGATACTGAAGACTGTGTGAATATCTTCCTCAACAACTTTTCACCCAAAGGTTGCAAATTGATTGATGATCCTCATTTGAATCAATTATTCCATTGGTATTCCCAAATGTCTTGAAGATTTTGAAATATCAATTACGGTTCTAGTATAAACAAAGGATTTTCACTGATAGAAAAATTTTCTGCTCTCTGGTGTTCTTTGACAGCGATGTAGAAATATATTTCTCTTGCTTTTTTTTTCTTGAAATAGTTTTGTAGCTAGATCCCCCCACAGCCTGAATCTATTTGTCTGTTTGTCTCTGTTTCCTTCCTTATTCCTATTTTCCCTCCCCTGACTCAGAAGTCTTTGGAAACACTGGCCAAGAGTCCCTGTATCCTAGTGTTTGGGGAAATCATTAAGCTTAAGTGGGTAATGAAGCTTCAGGGCTGCAGAAAAGTGAGGAGCAGGAGCGGGAGGAGGAGGAGGATGGGGAGGAGGAGGGGGAGGAGGAACAGGATAGCTAATATTTATTGAGCACTGATGATGTGGCAAGAATTATTCTAAGTGGTTTATATATATTAAATACCTATATTTTCAATAACCTTATGAGGTAGGACTATTTTCTACCTATCCTTATTTCAAAGGAAAGTGAGGTACAGAGAAGTGAGATGATTTGATCAAAGTCACATATACCTAGTAAGTGGCAGATCTGGGACCTGGATCCAAGTGATCTCACACCAGGTTATCTTTCTGACTCTCTTCAACTTCAACAAAGAGACTGTGCAATGGGAAAGACTTTGAAGTGGCTAACAGATATCTTGCGAAAAGACCAATATTTTTAATCAGTCAGGGTTCATTTGCAGGAGGAATAAACCACTCTAGCTATTATAAACAAAAGGGGTTTAATAGTAAGACTTAGGTACTTACTGTGACGGTTAATTTTACATGTCAGCTTGGCTGGGCCATGGTGCCCAGACATTTGGCCAAATGTGATTCTTGATGTTTCTGTGAGGGCGTTTTTGGATGAGATTAACATTTAAATCTGCGGACTTTGAGTAAAGCAGATTGTTCCTCATAACGTGGGTGGGCTTCATTCACTCAAAGGCCTGAATAGAACAAAAGACCGACCTCCCCTGAGCAAGAGAAAATTCTTCCAGCAGATAGTTTTTGGACTTGAACTGCAACCTGGTCTCTTCCCAGGGTATCCAGTTTTCCAGTCCACCCTGCAGATTTTGGATTGGCCAGCTTCCATAATTATGTGAGCCAATTCCTTAAAATAAATCTCTCTCCATATATGATAGTTTATATTATATATTATATATATTAAATACCTCTATATCTATATCTATATCTATATCTATATCTATATCTATAAATCTCCTATTGATTCTGTTTCTCTGGAGAACCCTGACTAGTTCACTTATAAAATCAGTCAAAGGCTTGGAGGAGAAAGCTGTAGGCTTGGTCTCCAGGAATGACCCTCAAACAATGCCGCAGAACTTGCCCACCAGGGAGCTGCTATTTCTCCCACAACCAGGGAATTCAGGAGACTACTGTGGGGCTGTTGAATTCAGTAGCAAATCGGGAGGACTAATCATTCATCTATAGTCTCAGCCCCAAGCTCATTTGTCTCTACCCTGCCCCATGATTATAGGGCTGAAAGCCTACAAACTACATTTTCCTGGACTCCTTTGCCATCTTCTGATTAAGGTCTGCCAATGAGAGAAGAAGGGAGCTTTCTTTCTGCTTTTAGATCAGATCACCTTCTTTCCAGTAGCAGTGTGTCATAGCTGAGGTTCCCAGAAAGAAGACCAGGGGAGGCTCTCAGGATTGATACCTGTAGAAGGGAGGGGAATGTCGCAGGATTCGGTAGGGGGAAGCAGAGCTTTAATGTATTCCCAACAAAGACCTCCCTGTACCCTGTGGGAGCTCTGGATGGCCCTTCAGAATTGTCTTGAGTTGGGGTGAGCGATCTGGGTCTTTAGACCCCCACATTTATCAATCGTTGGATGCAGGCTGCCCCTGGAGGGAGGTGTGAATTTAGACAAAGCAGTTTTCTTCAACTCAGGCAATTCCCAAAGACAGCTGACAGCTAAGCCCTTCCAGCACCTAGAGAACTAACTTCTTCATTCTTTTTTTTTTTTTTTATTTTTTTTTTTCTCGTGTTTTTTTTTTTTTTTTTGGGGGGGACAGAGAGAGACAGAGCATGAACGGGGGAGGGGCAGAGAGAGAGGGAGACACAGAATCGGAAACAGGCTCCAGGCTCCGAGCCATCAGCCCAGAGCCTGACGCGGGGCTCGAACTCACGGACCGCGAGATCGTGACCTGGCTGAAGTCGGACGCTTAACCGACTGCGCCACCCAGGCGCCCTATAACTTCTTCATTCTTGAATGAGGATCTGGGCCATTTATCATAGCATCCACTACACAATGGACAGCTTGAGCTCCGGCTGGAAAACGACAGTATTCCCAGTACTAATTGCTCTGTAGCCCCTAAAGTATACCAGTAGGCCAATGTGCCATGCACCCTGGATGGTCAAAGACCCAGCGCCACGGAATGTAGCTTTGGTGATCAGAGAATCAGCTTCACAGTTCTCTATTCAGAGCCTGGACACCTGCTGCAGGGAACTCCCTTCAGAAGCTGAGCATGGAGCACCTGGGTGGCTCAGTTGGTTGAGCGTCCTACTCTTAATTTTGGCTCAGGTCATGATCTCACGGTTCGTGAGTTTGAGCCCCACGGCAGGCTCGGTGCTGACAGCATGGAGCCTGTTGGGATTCTCAATCTCCCTCTCTTTGCCCCTCCTCTGTGCATGCACTCTCTCTCTCTCCCTCTCAAAATAAAAAAATAAACTTAAAAAGAAGAAGAAGAAGAAGAAGAAGTTGAGCATGAGCTGCCATGGTGCCTTCTTGGAGGTTTGGAGTTTCCAGCACCAGCTCTTGATAGTCTGAGAGCCCCATCAAGTGGGGCTTTACCTCAAAGATCCTAGATTCTGGGAACACCATCTGTCTTCTTTGTTTCTTCAGTCCCAGAGGTGGTAGCTGATTTATTCCATTACTGATATTTGGGTTACTCTGATATTCCTTTTTTTGCTTATTTAGTCTTCCAAACACCTATGCAACCAAATCTCTGAATTTAAATGCTGTTACTTGAAATACCTAGAGTGGTTCTCTCTTCCTGACTGTACTCTGATGAGTAACATTGCCACAAGTAAAAGAAGAGGCAGAGTCATGAGTTTATCACCGGAACTGTTGACTTCAGGAACGTACCCTGTGATTGGCGCTCAGCGATTATAAAGTTGTCCCCCCGTTTCTTGACATCTGTGAATCTTGAAACCTGAGATGCTGCTGTAGAAGAAAATCAAAGCAGTGGATAGAAGGTTTACATTTCACTTCTCCCTTTCAAAGCTCTGTGAATGCACCTAGTTGGCAGAACCTCATCTGCATCCAGAACTAACAGAAAGGGAGTTAGGGAAATGTTTTTGGCATTCCAGCTTCTATAATATAGCATGAAGCAGTACAAGGAGGTTGGAAAGGATACTGCTTCACCAATTATCTCTCCTCATCCCATCAAATAAAAGGCTCCCCAAACTTTACCACTGGCAGTCGTGGTGGGCTGGAGAGGCTGGGCGCCAGATTGCAGGGGTTGAGCAAAGGACTGGGGCAAATGTAGGAGACTGAGGGCTGAGGTAAGTTTCAGCAAATCCAGGTTGCCCGGAAGGGGTAGCAGGTTGTTGGGTAGATGAGAAGACAGAGGTGGGACGCCCTGCCTTTTCTGATACTAGGAGGAAGGGTGGGTGTGGCAGTCCACCCTAGAGTTTCCCAGAGAAAACAATCCACGTGTAGCCAGAATAAGTTAATGTTCGCATCTCTCTCTCTTTTTAAATGTTATTTATTTATTTATTTATTTTGAGAGAAAGAGAGAGGGATAGAGAGCAAGTGGGGGCGGGGGGCAGAGAGAGAGAAAGAGAGAGAATCCCAAGCAGACTCTGCACTGTCAGCACAGAGCCTGACTTGGGGCTCAAACCCACGAACCGTGAGATCATGACCTGAGCTGAAACCAAGAGTTGGATGCTCAACCTACTGAGCCATCCAGGTGCCTCAAGTTGGTTACTTTTAATTTTCCCCTCCAATAATATTAAGAGCCTAATGGTGTTGGAAACTTTGAGGATTTGGAATAGTCACTTGATTCTGGACATCTGGTCAACCACAAATTACCTGACACTGAGTTAATGTCCTATACCTATCCTGGGCAATACTGACTGTATCACCTTGGGAATACCTTTGGCTGCAAGAAGCAGAATATCCCCAAACAGGGATTTCTTTTCCTCACATTAAAACCAATTTGGAAGAGATGACTGCTTTAGTTTAGTGGCTCAACGATGTCAAAACAGATTTTCTTGGCTTTTCTCTCATTAGTGGCAAAATGGCTGTCATAACTCCAGGCATAATTTTCACGTCTGAGGAAGGGAAAAGAGATAAGGGAAAATTAGTATCATACTTAATCGTGGAAGGCTATTTTTGCATAAGATTGGGAATAAAGCAGGGATGTCCAGTTTCACCATCTTATTTAGTATTTTGCTGAAGGTTCTAGTCGGTGCAGAAAGGCAGGAAGAAGAAAGATAAGGCATACATATTGGAAGGGAAGAAATAAAATTGTCTTTACTCACAGATAGCATGATTGTCTACATTGAAAATCCCAAGGGGTCTACAAAATAAAAACCACAAGCTATTAGAATTGAGAAGCTTAATAATGTCACAGGAAACAAGGTCATTATTCAAAAATCACCTGTAATTCTATATGCTACCAATGAACAATTAGATGCTGAAAACTTGCCAGTGCTACATATAATAGCATCAAAAATATGAAGTACTTGGGAATAAATGTAACAAGATTTGTGTGCCGAAAACTAATTAATGAGATAAATAAAAGAAGATGAAAGAAATCAAAGAAAATAGAGGGCTGTATCATTTTTATGGGTTGGAAGACTCAAAACTGTTAAGCTGTCCATGCGTACTCCACTGACCTATATTTTATTTATTTGCTTATTTATTTTAAGTAGGCTTCACACCCAGCGTGGAGCCCAAAGCAGGGCTTGAGCCCATGATCCTAAGATCAAGACCTGAGCTGAGATCAAGAGTCGGACGCTTAACTGACTGAGCCACCCAGGCACCTAGTGACCTATAGATTCCATGAAATCCCAATCAAAATCACAGGAGAGGGGCGCCTGGGTGGCGCAGTCGGTTAAGCGTCCGACTTCAGCCAGGTCACGATCTCGCGGTCCGTGAGTTCGAGCCCCGCGTCAGGCTCTGGGCTGATGGCTCAGAGCCTGGAGCCTGTTTCCTATTCTGTGTCTCCCTCTCTCTCTGACCCTCCCCCGTTCATGCTCTGTCTCTCTCTGTCCCAAAAATAAAATAAAAAAAATTTAAAAAAAATTAAAAAAAAAATCACAGGAGACTTTTTTTTTTTTTAATTTCAGAAAGTGACAGGTTGGGGCACCTGGGTGGCTCAGTTGGTTGAGTGTCCAACTCTCGATTTCAGGTTAGGTCATGACCTCACAGTTTGTGGGATCGAGCCCCAAGTTGGGCTCTACACTGAGTGTGGAG
Source organism: Panthera uncia (assembly GCF_023721935.1). NCBI lineage: Eukaryota > Metazoa > Chordata > Mammalia > Carnivora > Felidae > Panthera > Panthera uncia. The sequence continues at coordinate 13,656,152 of NW_026057588.1, forward strand.
CCTGCTAAGGATTCTTTCTCCCTCCCTCTCTCTCTGCCCCTCCCCTGTGTTCTCTCTCTCTCTCAAAATAAATAAGTAAACATAAAAAAGAGAAATGGACAGGCAAATACCTAAATTTATATGGAAAAGAAAATAATTTTGAAAAGAAAAAAATTGGAAGACCCACATCATCTGATTTCTAGACTTACGATAAAGCTAGTGATGTCAAGACAATTGTGTAGTATTGGCGAAAGGTAGATACGGAGATCAAGGGACTAGAACAGAGTCCAAAAACTCACACACATATGGTCAATTGGTTTTTGCAAAAGGTGCTGAAATAACTGAGCATCTACATGCAAACAAACAAATACCACCCCCCATGGCATACTTCACTCCATATGCAAAAATTAACTTAAAAGGAATCAGGGTTCAATGTAAATTTTAAGACTATGAAGCTTCTAAGAAGAAAAAATGCTTGTGATTTTGGGTTAAGCAGGAATTTCTTAGATGGGACACAAAAAGCACAAACCATACAAAAAAATATTGAGAACTTGAACTTGATCAAAATTTATTTTATTTTTTATTTATTTATTTATTTATTTATTTATTTTTTAATATATGAAATTTACTGTCAAATTGGTTTCCATACAACACCCAGTGCTCATCCCAAAAGGTGCCCTCCTCACTACCCATCGCCCACCCTGCCCTCCCTTCCACCCTGCCCTCACTCCCACCCCCCAAAACTTGATCAAAATTTAAAACTTCTAATTAAATTAAATTAAATTAAATTAAATTAAATTTTAAGTAGGCTCCACACCCAATGTGGGGCTTGAACTTATGACCCCGAGGTCAAGAGTCACATGTTCTACTGAGTCCACCAGGCAACCCCCCAAATTGAAAACTTCTCTTGAAAGACACTGTTAAGAAAATAAAAAGACAAGCCACAGATTAGGAGAAAATATTTAAAAAACACATATCTTTATAAAATTCTCAAATCCAGAATACATGAAAAGCTCTAGCAACTCCATAATGTTTGGTAGGCGGAATATTTCTCCTCAACCGTCTAGGTCCTGATTCCTGGAGAGGCCAAAGTCAGTTTGAGCCAACCCAGGTTGTCTGGAAGATGAAGTAGGTCCTGAGAAGTTGCTGGGTGGATGAGAAAAACAAGTGACAGAAGTATGTTACATGGCCAAAGGGACTTTGTAGATGCCACTGAGGTTTCAGGCAACAAGACAGGAAAATGATCCTGAGTCATCTGAGTGAGCCCATTCTACTCACATGAACCCCCCCCTCCCTTTTTTAAAGGTATTTGATTTATTTTTATTTCAAATGCTTCATTTATTTGTGAGAGAGCACAAGCTGGGGAGGGGCAGAGAGGGAAGGATAGAAGATCTGAAGTGGGTTCTGCACTGACAGCAGTAAGTCCAATGTGGGGCTTGAACTCAAGAACCTCGAGACTGTGATCTGAGCTGAAGTTGGACACTCAACCAACTGAGACACCCAGGCGCCCCTTCTCACATGAGCCCTTAAACACAGAGGACTTTCTGTGTCTGGAGTCAGAAAGATGTGCTGGAAGGAGAAGTCAGAGATTCAACTTGTGGGGGGGGGGCACCCAGGGTTACTGGAAGGGAAGGGACCACGTGGAAAGCAGGAGAAGGAATGCAGGCAGCCCCTGGAGCAAAGACTTGTTGCTGCCCCTGGATACCCAGTGAGAGGCAGAGACCCCAATCCTACAACTGTAAGTGGAATTCAGCCAACAACCTGGAGATTCTTCCCCAGAGCCTGCAGCGAGGAAGGTGGTCCTAACATCACCTGGAGTTTGGCCTTGTGAGACCCTAAGCCGAGGACCCAGATGAGATTTCTGATCCAAGATATGTGTTGTTTAAACTGCTAAATTTGTGGTCATTTATTAGGGCAGCAATAGAAAACAAATAAAATAATAGAAAAAGACTCCTAAATGGGGATTAACCTTGCAGGATGATCTGTGTGTGTCATCATCGGCCTGCAGAAGAAGGAACAGCCGAGCATGAGAGGTTTCTGGGGCCAGGGCGGGCCAACCTGGGACATGCCCTGGAAGTCTCATCTGACTTCCATCCCTGTGGTTCTGTCCTTTCCTTTTGTTTTAAATTTTTTGAACATTTATTTATTATTTTTCAGAGACGGAAAGAGACAGAGCATGAGCAGGGAAGGGGCAGAGAGAGAGGGAGACAGAATCTGAAGCAGGATCCAGGCTCTGAGCTGTCAGCACAGAGCCCAACTCAGGGTTCGAACTCATGAACTGTGAGATCATGACCTGAGCCGAAGTCAGACGCTTAACCGACTGAGCCACCCAGGCGTCCCTGGTTCTGCCCTTTCCAGACTGTTCTATAAATGGAGTCATAGAGTATACATGACCCTTTTCCGACTTATTTCGGGAGGGGTTTTTAAACAAGGAAGGGCAGGAGGGAACAGTTACAACAGTGGCATGAGGAAACTTTAGGGGCTGATGGGTATGTTTACTATCTTGATTGTGGTGATGGCTTCACGGACGTATTCATATGTCAAAATTGATCAAACTGCAAACTTGTTACAAACATATGCAGTTTATGGTGTATCAATTATACCCCAGTAAAGCTATACATTAAAAAGAGACAAGGTTAAGACATGAAAAGATAAGCCACAGATGGGGAGAAAATATTTGCCAATGATCTGATAAAATGGCCTTTCATCCAGAACATATTTTTTAAAACTTGCAACTCAATAATAAGACAACTCAGTAAAAATGGGCAAAAGTTTTGAACAGACACTTCCCCAAAGAAAATATGTGGGGTGCAAATAAGAATATGAAACCCTGCTCATCAGCATTAGTCATGAAACACAAATTAAAATCATAATGAGGGGAACCTGGGTGGCTCAGTCTATTAAGCCTCTGATTCTTGATTTCAGCTCAGGTCATGATCTCAGTGTTCGTGGGATCAAGCCCCATTTGATCTGTCTCCCTCTCTCTCTGCCCCTCCCTCCCCTCATGCATGTGCATGCACTCACTCTCTCTCTCTCTAAATAAGTAAGTAAACATTTAAAAAACAAACAAAAAACCCACAATGAGTTACCATTACTCTCCTACTTGACTGACTAAAACCAGAAAGACTGAAAATATCAAGTGCTGGAGAGTTTCAGATCAACTGAACTTGGTGAGGTCTGGACCTGGGTTCTCTTGGTCATTACAGTGTCCCATTTTCCCCCAGTTCAGGGCCTAGCACAGAGTAGGTACTCAGTAGATGTTTATTGACTAAATGGAGAAAGTACTTTAAAAGGACATATTTGTTTTTTTAATTTTTTTAACGTTTATTTATTCTTGAGAGAGCTAGAAACAGAGTGTGAGTGGGGGAGGGACAGAGAGAGAGAGGAAGACACAGAATCCGAACCAGGCTCCAGGCTCTGAGCTGTCAGCACAGAGCCCGACGCAGGGCTCAAACTCACGGACTGTGAGATCATGACCTGAGCCGAAGTTGGACGCTTAACCAACAGAGCCACCCAGGTGCCCCTAAGAGGACATAATTTTTAAGTAAGTTCTATGCCCAATGTGGGGCTAGAACCCACAACCCTGAGATCAAGAGTCACATTTTTTTTAAAGAGTTGCATGTTCTACTGACTAAGCTTGCCAGGTACCCCAAGAGGACATTTCTTGATGATGACTAAGAGTCCCAATGCAATTGGATGCCCTCTTCTAGGGGATCCCCCAAGGTAATGTCCCAGCTCAGGGGTGATGACTTCATAATAGTTGTTGGTTCATTCCTTCATTCATTAATCATATGTTCCAGATAGCTATAGAGTCAAGGCCTTGGCCCTTGATACTAGAAAGTGGCCCACTGTCCCAGCCTTTTGAGGGCTCAGAGGCCACATTACCAAAGAGCTCACATAAACTTGGTAAGTGTCATGTGCAAAGTGTGTAAGAAGAAAAGCAAAGAATGACTTACTAGTGGGTCCAGTGAAGGCTTCTCAGAGGAAGAGGTGATCTAGTTAGATCTTTTTTTTTAATGTTTGTTTGTTTGTTTGTTTACTTATTTATTTATTTATTTTTAGAAAGAGCAAGAATGAGTGGGGGAGGGAGACCTGGAGGGAAAGGGAGAGAGAGAGAATCCGAAGCAGGCTCTGAGCCACCATCACAGAGCCCAATTCGGGGCTTGAACCCATGGGCGGTGAGATCATGACCTGAGCCGAAATCAAGAGTCAGATGCTGAACCAACGGAGCCACCCAGGCACCCTGATCTAGTTAGACCTTAATGGATGAAAAGGGGAATCCAAAGCTCCACAAGGACAAGGTCTTATCAACACTGTCTCCAGTGACCAGCACATGCAAACTGCTAAATATTTACATAAAAGAACTGTGCTCTTCTAGAAGGCCCTTCTCTTTCCAGACAGAAAGTTTGCCTGATTCAGGTCACCAGGCTGCAAATAACTGAAAACCCTGTTTCATGGGCTTAAGCATTAAGGACAATGTATTTTGTCACAATTAAGGAGTCTAAATGTAGGTGGCTGGGGGTGGGGGTGGGGGTGGATAGTGCATTTTAGAAGGTCAAGGAAGTATGGAGGGAGGAGGTGGGGGGGATGGGTGACATAGATAAAGGGGATTAAGAGTACACTTATCTTGATGAACACTGAGAAATGTATAGCATTGTTGAATCACTACGTTGTACACTTGAAACTAGTATAATGCTGTATGTTAATTATGCTTGAATTTAAAAATAATAAAAAATTTTAAAGTTTACTTATTTATTTGGGAGGGAAGGGGCAGAGAGAGAGGGAGAGAGAGAATGCAAAGCAGGCTCTGTGCTCTCATTGCAGAGCCTGATGCGGGGCTTGATCTCATGAACGATGAGATCATGACCTGAGACGAAACCAAGGGTTAGACACTCAACCAAATGAGACACCCAGATGCTCCCAAAATAATAATAAATTAAAAAAATTTTTTTTAATGTTTATCTATTTTTGAGAGAGATGGAGACAGAGCATGAGCGGGGGAGGGACAGAGAGAGGAAGACAGAATCCGAAGCAGCTCCAGGCTCTGAGCTTCAGCACAGAGCCCAAAGTGGGGCTCAAACCCATGAACTGTGAGATCTTGACCTGAGCCGAAGTCGGATGCTCAACTGACTGAGCCACCTACGCGCCCCTAAATTTTAAAAAAAGAAGTATGTAGGGGCTCCTTGGTGGCTCAGTTGGGTAAGTGACTGACTCTTGGTTTTGGCTCAGGTCATGATCTCACAGTTTCATGAGTTCAAGCCCTGTGTTGGGCTCTGCGCTGGCAGTGCAAAGCCTGCTTGGGATTCTCTCTCTCCCTCTCTCTCTCCTTCTCTCTCTGCCCCTCCCCAGCTTGCACTATCTTTGTTTCTCTCAAAATAAATAAATAACTTTAAAAAAAGGAAGTATGGAGGACTTAGATTCCTTCCATCTTTCTGATCTGCTTTTTTTTAAAGGGAATTAGCTTGTTCTCAGACCCTCATGGTCTCAAGATGGCTGCTGAAGTTCCAGGCATCTTATAGAGACACAGAGACATTCAGGGGAAGAAGGGGAAGAAGGGATCTCCTTGTGTTTCCTGGTAATTGCTGGGAAACCTGTCTTGGATGCGGTGGGTTGGTGCTGAACATCCATTTCAACTTCCCTCTTGTATGACTTGATGCTTGCAGAGGCTAGAAGGTTTAAAAACTACATTTCCCAGGGGCGCCTGGGTGGCGCAGTCGGTTAAGCGTCCGACTTCAGCCAGGTCAAGATCTCGCGGTCCGTGAGTTCGAGCCCCGCGTCAGGCTCTGGGCTGATGGCTCGGAGCCTGGAGCCTGTTTCCGATTCTGTGTCTCCCTCTCTCTCTGCCCCTCCCCCGTTCATGCTCTGTCTCTCTCTGTCCCAAAAATAAATAAAAAACGTTGAAAAAAAAATTAAAAAAAAAAAACTACATTTCCCAGACACCCCTGCAGCCAGGGTCTGCCTTCTTCCATTTGAGCTTGTCTAGTCAGATGCCCTCATACAAGATCTGAATGGTGGACATGAGCTAGAAACCACTCACCCGATGGCTCCGCCATCATGAAAGGCTATGCCGTTCTGTGGTGGTCTTTCTAATCACAGGCATTTCCTGATGGCAGCTGTCCCACTGGGACAGATTTCTGGTTGTGCTGTCTTCCTGAACACGCCAGTGGAAGCCAATTCCCAATGAAGCAGTCCAGGTCCTGATCATAGAAAAGAAGCGGGCCCTTGAGAAGCCCAATCTATGGTTTGGCTCTTGAAGTGGTACCAGAATGGTCCATACAGAATCTATTTGTTCAACCTTCCTGACATTTCTGTCAGCCGTTTAACATCCTGTAATAAAACCCTTTTTGCAAAAATTAATGAGACTAGGTTCTAGTCTGTATAATGAATGCTGTGAATTTGCTATGGCTACCATAACAAATTACCACAAACTTTGTGGTGTCAGACAGAAATTCAATCTCTCACAGTTCTGGAAACCAGAAGCTCGAAATCAGTATCACTGGGCCAAAATCAAGGTTATCAGTAGGGCCATGCTCCCTCTGGAGGCTCTAGGGGAAAATCCTCCTTGCCTCTTCCAGCTTCTGCTGGCTGCCAGTCTCCTTGGCTTGTGGCCACATCCCTTTATTCCAACCTCTGCCTCTGTGGTCACATTGCCTCTTCCTCTTTTTTTTTTTTTTTTTTTAGATTTTTAAAAAACTAATCTCTACACCCAATATGGGGCTCAAGCTCACAACCCTGAGACCAAGAGTCGCACGCCCCACCTACTGAGCCAGCCAGGCACCCTGCCTCCTCCCCTTTCGTGTGTGTAATCTCCCACTGTCTTGCTCTTCTAAGACACTTGCCATGGCATTTAGCGCCCCCCCCCCCATCATCTGGGATAGTCTCACCTCACGTCTTCCTTAATTCAATCACATTTGCAGAGACCATTTTTCTCCCCAGATAAGGTCACATTTACAGGTTCCTGGGATTAGTTTTAGGATGTGGATATCTTTTGGAGAACCATTTATCAGCCTCCCACATGAAACAATACAAGCACCTGTCTCCCCTCAAGCCACATCGCCCTCATCATCTGCCAGAACGGGATCACCACGCAACATGTCCTCTCTCATCTAGATTCACTGTCTGCTCTGTTCTAGGTCTCGGAATCTGGATTACCTCAACTGTAACCTAGTCGCTTGCCTCCTGTCTTCCAGCCGGGTTTAGCCCATGGGAGGTGTCAGTAGAGAGTTGTGGGGGCTAGGGAGAGCAGTTGGGTGTTTATTCCCCTGTCTACATCCCTGCTGGGCTGTGTGCTGGCAGAAGTAGGTTTCCAGATTCTCTGTCAAGGGACTGATGATCACTCCCTCCCATGTCCTTTCTGATTTAGGAATGGTAATAGCTTCTGGCCATTGGCTGGGCCTGGGATATTTCTCTTTGTTGGTTTCCTTTAACCATGAACATCGCTGCTTAAATAAATGTCTCATTCAACCATGACATTGGTGTGCTGCAGAGAACCTGGTTGATATACACAGGAACATAGTCATGCCTATGCTAATCCCTAGAGGAATGGGAATCCCATGATTGGTTTTAGGTCAATCAAGATTCACCCAAGAATAACATGGGGGAAGAAATCTGCCAAAAAGACATGAGAAATTTGTGGGGGGCTGGGAACAGCTATGTCTCCTTTATCCATTTTACAGATAAGACCCTAGGATAATACTTCCTCTCTTGTTTGACAGTTTACATGTTAAAGCTTTTTAAAAAGTAACGCTAAATTGACTTAATGTTGAGTCCTTACTTTGTGCCAGGGACTATGCCTTAGCAGTTGATATGACTGGACGCTTTTAATTCCCACAACCACCTGTTGAGGAAAGATATCATAACTCTTTTATCAATTGGAAATGAAGAGTTGAAGTAATCTGCCCAAGATCACGAGGTAACTAAGTAGGCAGAGTTGAGATTCTAGGATCTCTCTGACTTCGGAGTTCACGTTTTTAACCACTACAACCATTCTGTCTCCTTTATCATGCTGGAGATATTTCCACCTCTCGGGTCAGGTGCTACTTACTTTGTATATATTATTTCTAATCCACAAAAGTTATGAATACATATCACCATCTTCCCTGCCCTGCTGAGGTCTAACTCACCATCATATCCCCCCTAGACTCCCTCAACCACTCTTAGGCAAGCCAGTCCCCTCTCCTTTGATGAGGCCAGAACTTTTAGAAACATACATTGGAGCAGTGGCTTCCTGGCTTAAAACGCTGCAAGGCCTCCCTCTGTAAACTCCCGGAAATCCAAGCGCTTCAAAGACTCACAGACACCATAAGACCTGGCCCTTGTCCAACCTGTCTAATCTCACTCCCAGCCGCCCTTCTGTGGAGCTCTGGACTCCAGCACATTGGCCTCCTCTCTGCTACTCAAACTTTTAGGATCAGCTCCTTCGGCAGTCTGAAGCTCCCTGAGAACATGGCTGTGGCTCTATATCCCCAATACCTAGTAAATAACTAGCAACCAACAAATACCATCCATGTAGAACGAGTGGATGATGGAATGGATGGATGGATGACAAATGAACCTTTCAAAGAGAAATATCAGCAGGTCATTTTCAGATGAGGATATCTAAAACCCCAGGGGCGCCTGGGTGGCTCAGTGGGTTAAGCGACGGACTTCGGCTCAGATCACGATCTCACGGTTGGTGGGTTCCAGCCCCGCATCTGGCTCTCTGCTGTCAGCACAGAGCCTGTTTTGGATCCTCTGTTCCCCCCACCCCCTCCTTCCACCCCACCTATCTCTGCCCCCCCCCACTCTCTCCCTCTCTCTCAAAAAAAAACATTAAAAAAAAAACACCTAAAAGCCAGAAAAGGCTAGTATCTTACTAAAAGTCATTGGGCAAATACACGTCCCGTCTGGGTATCAAATTCAGGTCTGAGTCCAAAGTCTGGTTTCCTCTGCCTCACACTATCTCCAAACGATTGCTTGCACTAGTAAGTGTAACACCATTTAATAAGTGAAAGTGAACAGCAGGAGAATCTGAATCACCACCACAGGCACACAGCGCATACAAGCAGAAGGACACATGAATAGGAGGATCCAAAAATATCACAATACCTGGGAGCTCTGACATCTGCGATCCCCAAATCCCTCAAGAAATGAGACCAGCTCAGGCAGGGAGATATAAGACGCAGATTCATAGAATCTCAGAGGAGATGTTGAAGGTTCAAATCAGAGGCCCGGCCCTGCTCGGGTCAGAGTAACCCAGGCAATGACATAAGTAAGTCTGCCTCTAGGTGCTTGGGGGGTGGGGGTGGGGGGACAGTGCCCAAAGTCGCCCAAGGTTTGAAGTTTCTTCTTCAACAAACTTGGAAGATTATAGAGCAATGCGTCCCACGGAAATATCGCTGCATCCCGGGGAACTCGTTCTGGC
>NW_026057588.1:13665933-13710799 GCF_023721935.1 Panthera uncia
ACGCTGTCCTCGGTGCCCCCTCGTGCTGCTGCAGCGCCCGCCTTCCGCTGTCCCCAGGCTGGAGCCCACCTTCGACAGCGGCGCCTGCAGGGTCCATGCGGCTTTTATGCGCGGGGCTGGGAGACGGTGAGCAGCCGGACTTCCCCGTCCGGAGCCGGCTAAGCTTTCCGAACGTCAGCGCTGGGGCGCCTGCCCGGGGCTGAGGACTTTACCCGCCTGCGGACCGGTGCCAGCCGTGGCTCGGCCCCACGAACTGCCACCAGTTCTGGTCTCTGTCCCGCCTGAATCCTCTCCTCTTGTCATCAGCCTGGGTGTCCTTATCTCCATTCTAGTATACTAAGCGGCCTTTATAATGCACTTACTGGGTACTAGACCCTGTTCTAAGTCATCGATATGCAGGTGTCATATTTAATGCTCCAATGGGTCTGCAAGGGCTGTCCTACTATTGCCTCCATTTTGTAGATGGGAAAACAGGCACAGTAAAGTGAAGGAACTTTCCCAAGATACACAGTAAGTGGACAGAGGCTGGATTTGAACCTACCCAGAGTCCAGCCCCAGGGCTTACTCTCTAAGCCATAATTGCCGCCACCCCCCCCCCCCCCATTGTCTGATTCCGTCCCCTCCTGTCTCTCCATCTCTGTTCATCTCATTCCATTCCCCCCCCCACCCCCCCCCCCCCGTCTGGAGAGGCCTCCTTTGTCTCTCCTTCCTGTCTGTGTCTCTGACTTCGTCTAACTCCATATGCCTCTGATTCCTTTTGCTGACAAACATCCAGCCTAGGATTTCGCTGTCTGTCTCAATCTCCTTATTTTAGTTTAAAATCTACTACTTTGTTTTCTGATAAAATTAGCAATGCAGATTCATGGGAGAAAGCTTGGAAAATACAGAAGTGTACAAAGGAGGAAAAAATTCCCGCCTCTAACTTCACTACCTACCTCTCCCCCTCATCCGGGCTCTGGAACCGTGTCTCCAGTGTGTGGAAAGTGTATGCCTGTTTGTTTGCACATATGTTTTCGGATTCCCAAAGTAACACATTCAAAGATTCGATCACTACAAACACATACGACTTGGAGAGTTAAAGGAAGTCTTTAATCCCACTTCTTGGAGGTAATTCTTTTTGTCAATTAGTAGCAATTCTGTGAAGGGCTCTCTCTCCTTCCTTCCCCCCCCTCCTTTTTTTTTTTTTTTCTTTTCTTTCTAGGAGTAATTTCTCCTAAATTGAAACCAGGCTGTGTACAGTTTGGTAGCCTGCTTTTTATGTCTTACGAGTATCTGTCATTTGCATTTCTCTGCATCTTTAATTATACTGTATCAGGGCCCCAGCAGGAAACAGATGGCCCAATCAATTTAGGATAATTTGAGGTGGGCTTAATACCAGGAGTATCTACAAAGGGTTTGGGGAGTGAAAGTAAAGGGCTAAGGGTAGTGAACGGCCTTGGGGCCCTGGATGAGGGAGAGATCTGTCATCCTTAACCTGAAGGGACCGGGGAGAGGAGGGAGTGGCTGCCTGGCCTGGGAAGGAGAATCTTGTTCACAGGATGGACAGATAGACAAATCATAGTGGCCCTGCAGGGAGGAAGCCTGGGGATAAAATATACTCTCACCTCTCAGAGGATGAATACTCTCCTTTCCTCGCCCTGGCCTTACTGCGAGGCTTCCAATTGGCTGAACCCAACTGAGGCCAAAGGTCAGCCTCCTGGGGTCTGGCACAGGTTGGAAAGGAGGGAAGAGTGAGGCTGGAGTGGCAATGGAAAACATCCCACACAGACCACTATTCAGGCTTCCAGTCTAAAGGGATCATTTAATAACCAATCCCCTCTTGGTGGGCACTGATGTTATTTCCAGGTTTTGTCAAAGCCGTGGTTCTCAAGGCTGGTGGAGAAGGGAGGGAGCGATTTTGTCATTCTCTTCCCAGCTGAAGTTTTCAAGTTGACTAAAGATGAACTCATCAATTTTTTTCTCTCATGGGTTGTGCTTGCCGAGTACCTAGAAAGTCATCACCAAATCCAAGGTCCCCTAGATTTTCTCCTGTGCGGTGTCCTGCGAGTTTCATAGTTTTACATTTTATTATTTAGCTCTATGACACGTATTGAATTAACTTTGTGAAACACATAAGGTCTGTGTGTAGATCCGTGTGTTTTTTTGCACGTGACGTCCACTTGTTTCAATACCCTGTGTTGAAAAGACTCTATTGTCTCCATTGATTTGCCTTTGAGTATTTCTCAAAGATCATCGCCTGTGTTTGTGTGGGTCCATTCCTGGGCTCTCCACTCTGTTCCACTGATTTGCCCAGCCCTTCACCAACACCACACTGTCTTCATTACTGCAGCTCTATAGGGAGACTTGAGGTCAGGGAGTGTCAGTCTTCCCACTCTGTTCTTTTCCTTTAAGGTTGCGTTAGCTGTTCTGGGTCTTTTGAATCTCTGTATGGATTTTCAGTTTGTCAATATCCACAAATGACTTGCTGTCATTTTTGTTTGGATTGTGTTGAAACTAGAGATTAATTTGGGAAGAGCTGACATCTTGGCAATATCGAGTCTTCTTATCCATGTACATGGAGTATCTCTGTAGATCTCCTCTGATTTCTTTCATTAGAGTTCTGTGGTTTTCCTCACCTAGATTTTGTTCATATTTCACTAAGATTTGTAGCTAAGGGGTGCCTGGGTGACTCAGTCAGTTAAGTGTCTGACTGTTGATCGTGGCTCAGGTCATGATCTCATGGTTTGTGAGATCAAGCCCCATGTCAGGCTCTGTGCTGACAGTGTGGAGCCTGCTTGGTATTCTCTCTCTCTCCTTCTCTCTCTCTCTCTCTCTCTCTCTGCCCCTCCTTCAAGCCCTCTTGCTCTTTGTCTCTCTCTCAAAAAATAAATAAACCTTGGGGCACCTGGGTGGCTCAGTTAAGCATCCGACTTTGGCTCAGGTCATGATCTCACGGTCCGTGAGTTCGAGCCCTGCGTCGGGCTCTGTGCTGACCGCTCAGAGCCTGGAGCCTGTTTCGGATTCTGTGTCTCCCTCTCTCTCTGACCCTCCCCCGTTCATGCTCTGTCTCTCTCTGTATCAAAAATAAATAAACGTTAAAAAATAAATAAATAAATAAACCTAAAAAATTATTTTAAAAATAATATGAAAGGGCTGCATGCTTTATTCAAAAAGATTTGTAGCTAAGTATTTCATTTTGGGGAGGTGTTAACATAAATGGTGTTTTAAATTTCAAATTCAAATTGTTCATTGCTTTTATACAAGAAAACCAGAGACTTTCGTATATTAATCTTGTGTCCTGCAACCTTGCTATAATCACGCCTTGGTTCACAAATGTGTTTTTAATGCATAACATTAAATACACAGGACTAAAATAAATAAGTAAATAAATAAGTACACAGGACTATGAAGAACACTATTATATTGAAACACAGTTACCAAAACTTAAGAACAAGTCTGCAATAATACACATGCCTCTTTATTAATGCATTAAGTAATAAGATATTGCAATAGGTTTCACGACTGCTATACTTGGGAGGTAGTAATGAGAGGATGTGATATGTTAAGATATGTGCCCAGTCTGTAATGTGCCATGAAAATATCTGTGGTTTCTTTTAGCAACAGAGTCACAGGTTCTGCTAATCCGATTGTATTTTGTTGCTTACATTCCTTCCCCCCACCTCCTCCCCCACCCCGCCCTGTTGCTTACGTTCCTAATGGAAAGAAATACTAACTCTCAGAGGTTAGTGAAGATGAAAATGCATCTTTTTCTCATGCAAGTTCACTCTCCCTTGAGTCTTACTGTGGTGGGGGGGGGGGGGGGTCCATGAACTCCAGGGTAAGTGAGGCCTGCAGCAGTTAAATAGAATAAAGTGATCTATATGTGTTGACGTGGAAGAATCTTCACCATATATTATAGAGTGAAAAAAAGTACACTGCTGAACAATACACTACTGTGTTCAGAAGTACTCGCGGGTGCAAAAGCGGTTCAGTGGAGAAAAGTAGGCTTTCCCACCAACAGTGCTGGAGCCAAAACGTGAACCTTGCTCTAAACTTCAGACCTAAAATAAAAAATTAACTCAAAATGAATCATGGACTTACATGTAAACTATGAAGCTATAAGACTTTTAGTGAAAAAAAAAAAATTTTACAAAGAACATTTTTGGGATCCAGAGGTAGGCAAAGAGTTTTTAGACTTGACACAGGCTCAGTCTATAAGAGGAAAATTCATCAACTGGAGGTGATCGAAAACTTTTCCTCTGGGAAAGACCATGCTCAGAGCATGGAAAGACGAGCTAAAGACTGGAAGAAAATATTTGCAAACCACGTATTTGATCAAGGACTGGTATCTAGGATATACAAAGAACTCTCAAAACTCAGCAGTAAGAAATTAAACAGTCCAGGGGCGCCTGGCTGGCTCAGTCAGTGGAGCAGGCAGCTCTGGATTTCTGGGTCGTGTGTTCGAGCCCCATGTTGGGTGTAGAGATTACTTAAATAAAGCTTAACAAAACGTAAACAGTCTACATGGGCAAAAGATATGAAGAGACATTTCACCAAAGAGGATACACAGATGGGAAATCAGCACATGAAAAGACACACTATTAGCCATTAGAGAGATACGAATGAAAACCACAATGAGCACTCATTACACAGCTATCAGAATGGCTAAACCAGAAAATAACGACAACATCAAATGCTGGTGAGGATGTAGGAGAGATTGATCACCCGTTGTTGGCGGGAATGGAGAAATGGTACAGCCACTCTGGAAGAAAGGGTTGGCAGTTTCTTAAAAAACCAGACATGCACCCACCACATGACCTAGCAATTGTATTCCTGGGCATTTATCCCAGAGAAATGAAGACTTATGTTCCTACAACATCTTGCATGTGAACGTTTATAGCAGTTTTATTTGTAACAGCCCCAAACTGGAAACAATCCAGATGTCCTTGAACAGTTAAACAGTTAAACAAACTATAGTGCATGCGTATCATGGAATAACATTCAGGAATAAAAAGGAACAAACTCTTGATATGCAACTATCTGTGGAAAGCTCCAGAGAATTATGCAGAGTGGAAAAAGCCCATCCCCCCGAATTATGACTCAATTTATATGACATTCTTAAAATGACAGAAATGTTGAAACGGGGAGCAGATAGGGGCGTCTGTGTGGCAGAGTCAGTTGAGCATCTGACTCTTGATTTCAGCTCAGGTCACGATCCCAGGGTGGTGGGATCGAGCCCGGCACTGGGCTTCGTGTTGAGTGTGGAGCCTGCTTTTGGGATTTTTGAGATTCTCTGCTCCTCTCCCTGCTTGTTCTCTCTCTGGAAGAAAGAAAGAAAGAAAGAAAGAAAGAAAGAAAGAAAGAAAGAAAGAAAGAAAAAGAAAGAAAGAAAGAAAGAAAAAGAAAGAAAGAAAGAAGAAAGAAAGAATGAAAGAAAGAAAGAGAAGTGGAGAGCAGACTAGTGTGTACAAGGGCTTCAGGAGTGGATGGAGGGGTTTGAATGTGACTGTTGAAAAGCCAACAGGAAGGACCTTTGTGGTGATGGAATTTTCTGTGTCTTAACTGTATCGATGTGATACTGTATTATACTTTTGCAAGATGTTACCATCAGGAGGAAACGGGGTAAAGGGCCCACAGGATCTTTGTATTATTTCATACAACTGCATGCAAATCTGAAATTATGTGAAAATAAAAAGGATCAACACAATCACACACAAATATTACATATTGCCTTGCGAGCTATTTCACGTACCTGAAAATGTGTAAAAAGGTATTCAAGCACTTGTGTCCCAAATAGATTCATAGATAGTGGGGTATCTCTGGGGAGGGCATGGGAACTGAGGAGATAATCCTTGGAATATTTAACCTTATCAGTAATATTTTAATTCCTTACAAGGAGAAGGAAATCTACCTGAGTAATTAAAAATTAAAACCAACTCGGAGCACCTGGCTGGCTCAGTCAGTGGAGCATGAAACTCTTGATCCTGGTGTCGTGAGTTCTAGCCCCAGGCTGGGTGTAGAGATTGCTTAAAGATAAAATTAAAAAAAAAAAAACCTAAAATCAACTCATTGGATATGGGGGAAATGCTAGCTCATCCATTATTTAACTCCTGGTAGGATGAAACAAAATTTGAGAGCTTTCTAAGAGCTAGAGCTTGTTGATCTGACCTCTAGACTTGCTGATATGGCTGAGTAAAACGCTGGGCTGGCCCTCCAACCTTCTGCTACTGTGCCACTGACCAGATCTATTTTCAGCCTGTACTGAGCCCTGAGACACGGCATCGGTGAGCTCTGGCTCATGGTTGGGTTCAGCCCAGGAGAGGTTGGGTTCAGCAGGAGACTGAAGAGGGGAGGTGAACAAGGTTGGGGTATCTATTCTCCATTCTCCTGGTTCCCTCCGTGCAGGACTGATGTCTGACAGTGGCTGTGTTACTGTTCCTCTGTCCCAGCCTCGCCCCTCAATGGATAGACGAGCTCTCCATGTTGCTAGCCTCTGGGTGCAACACCACCCCTTGGTGCTGGTTCCCTTAACCTGCCCACTTTTGCCCAGATTGCACATGTGAGCAGGTCACCTGCTTCAGATAATTTTCATTTTTATCCGGCGTATTTTTTCATTGGAATTGTTATTGAGATCATTGTAGCTTGGCATACTATTGTAAGAAATAATACAAGAGAGAGCCTATGCGCTCTTTCCCCTCCCCCGCCAAGTGAAAACATCTTACAAAATTATAGTACAATATGACAACCAGGCAAATGACATTGATGCAATCCACGCATCTTATTGAGAGATCCTGGGGCCACCTGGGTGGCTCAGTTGGTTGAGTGTCCAACTCTTGATTTCGGCTCGGGTCATGATTGGGGTCGTGGGATAGAGCCCTGTGTCGGGCTCCATGCTGACAGCACAGAGCCTGCTTGGATCCTCTCTCTCCCTCTCTCTCTCTGACCCTCCTGTGCTCTCCCTCTCTCTCAGCCTCAGTTTTACTCATATACAGTGTGTGTGTGTGTGTGTGTGTGTGTGTGCATTTAGTTCCACACAATTTTATCACATGTGTAGCTTCATGTATCCACCACTAGTCAAGACAAAACAACTCAGTCACAAGGATCCCCAAGTTGCTTTTATTTTTTATAACCACACCCGCCTGTCCCTGTCCACAACCCACCTTGTCCCTAACCCCTGGCAACCACTAATCTAGCCTCCAGTTCTAAAATATTGTCATTTCAGAAATATTCTATAAGTAAGATCATGCAGTGTGTAACCGTTTGGGATGGCTCTTTTCACGGAGTGTAATTCCCTGGAGATTCATCCAGGTTTCTTTTCGTGTATCAATTATTCCTCCCTGCTTCCTGGTATCTATGTAGCAGAACTTGTTTTACTCTTTGAGGGACATCTTGGCTGTTTCTAGTTTGGGGCTCTTCCTAATGTCGCTATGGACATTTGCATGCAGCTTCTTGGGTGGACATACGTTTTCATTTCCCCGGAGTGACGGTCCAGGAGAGCAGTTGCTGGCTGGACCTATCAGTTGCATGTTTTATGAGAAACCGCCAGCCTGTTTTTCGGAGTGGTTCTACCATTTTTACGTTCCTACCAGCAACGTAGGACTGACCCGATTTCTCAATCATGTTTGAGTTGGACTCACAAACAGCTTTTTTGGTTTTTGCTCCTAAAATGCTTGAAGCATTTTTAAAAAATATTTTTTAATGTTTATTTATATTTGAGAAACAGAGTGAGACAAAGCGTGAGCTGGGGAGGGGCAGAGAGAAGGAGACACAGAATCTGAAGCAGGCTCCAGGCTCTAAGCTGTCAGCACAGAGCCCGACGTGGGGCTCGAACTCACAAACGGTGAGATCAAAAGCTGAAGTCTGACGCTTAACCGATTGAGCCACCCAGGCGCCCCTTGAAGCAGTTTTTTTTTTTTTTTTTAGCAGAGTATGGGTCACACACAGTGAGTGGGTCACAAGAAAGCTATTAGATTGGTATTTGTCTTAGTCCGGTTGGCTGCTGTCACAAAACAGACTGGGTGGTTTATAAACAACAGATTTTTTTTTTAAGTTTTCTTTCTTTTTTTTCTTCAAATTTTCTTTATTGAAGTAATCTCTACACCCAACGTGGGACTCAAACTCACACCCCCCAAGATCAAGAGTTGCATGCTCTTCTGACTGAGCCAACCAGGTGCCCCCAGAATTTCTTTTTCACAGTGCTGGAGGCTGGGAAGTCCAAGAGCAGGTGCCTGGTCAGGTGAGGGCCCTCTTCTGGGAGGCAAAGTTCTCACGTGCTAGAAGGGAGATGGGGAGCTCCGTAGGGTCTCTCTCACAAGAGGACTAACCCCATTCATGACTTACTCACCTCCCAAAGGTGCCACCAACCAATACCATCATCTTTGCTGATTAGGATTTCAACACAGAAATGTTGAGGGGACAAATGTACAAGAGTATTAAATGTTATTTTCTACTGCACGTAACTCCAGCTCAATAACGTGCCTGGTGGGGCTCATAGCTGGATTCCTGATTGTCCAGAATCTGAGTCTGCTTCCCTGAGTCTGTCCCAGCGCTCCACTCCTCTCACTGTTACCAATCTTATTTGTACTTCTTTGGTCCTTGGAGACATGTGGTTGCTTTTCAGCCCCACAGTGGATATTGGTCAAGGATGAATAACCTTAACTAATAAGGTGGCAAACAACCAAAACCCCAGCTCAAGCCACCTTGGACAGTGGACAGTTTACAGACTTATAAAACCAGAATGCGGGAGTTAAGGGAAGGCTTCGGGTAAGGTTTGATCCTGTAGGACATCATGAACCTCCCAGTTCTGTTTGTTTTATGTTTCGGGTTTCCTTCCACAGGTGGGGAAGCTGTTCCCCCTTACACATTCCAAGATGGGTGCTAAGAGCTCCCCGGCTTTACACTCGGACTTCTTCAGTAGAGGTCGAAGACAGCCTCTCTCCCAAGATGTCTGATTTTGATTGGACTAGCTTAGGTCATGTATCCACGACAAACCCAGTCACTGGAGCCAGGGGCACAACTGTGGTAAAGGGCTGCAGCCAGGTCACATATCCCATCCCAGGGATGGGGGAGGGGGAAAAGTCACCTTCTGGAACTATCCAAATCTCCAACTGAAATGGGGGATGTGGGGATGGGTGGGGGAGAGGTAATGGAAGCTTGGAAAACAGGCTGCATGGACACTTTGGGGGATCCTTTCTAACATTTCCATAGAATTTCTCTTATGATTTTTCTGAGTTCTTATCTTTCTTGTTTTTGTTTTTTTTTTTTTAGTATTTATTTTAAGAGAAAGTGTGTGTGTGTGTATGTGCGCGTGCTCATGAGCGTGCACATGCATGTGTGGGTGGGGAGAGCCAGAGAGAGAGAGAGAGAGAGAGAGAGAACCCCAAGAATCCCAAGCAGCAAGCTCCTAGCTAATGGGTGGGGGGAGGTTTGATTCCATGAACTTGAGATCATGACCTTTGCTGAAATCAAGAGTCAGATGCCTAACCACCCAGAGTTCTTACATATCAACTATGTAGACGTTTCTTAAAACCTTTACACCTTTGAATAAGAAAATAAACACTGAAAAAACAAAACAATTTTCTCATTGATGCTGAGGAAGACCTACATCTGAAAGAGTCACAACTTGCCTGTAATTATCAATATTTATTAATGAACGTAATTATAATAAATTAGAGGTGGTCTCATGAAGGAAGCTTGGTTGAACTTGGCCAAAACATACCTAAGCTATTCTGCACACAGACCAGTCTATATAGGTTGTAGAGCATCACCGATAATAACACCGGCAGTCCCAAAGTCACATCTCCAAGCTATGCGAGCTCGGGCAGGACTCGGTTTCTCTGTCCCTCAGCTTCCTCCCTGATAAAATGTCAGCTAATAAAAAGACCTTTGTGGCAACGCTGCTGGGGAGAATAAAGCATTAAATACAAGAGAAGAGCTTCAAGTAGGGCCCAGCACAGGGAGAGTGTTTAGTACAAATTAGCTCTGATTATTATGAACAATGACTGAGAAAAATGTAATCTCACTTTTCTTTTTTTTTAAGTCCTTTAACAAAATTTTAACGTTTATTTTATTTTTGAAAGAGACAGAGCACGAGCCAGGGAGAGGCAGAGAGACAGAGAGGGAGACCCAGAATCCGAAGCAGGCTCCAGGCTCTGAACTGTCAGCACAGGGCCCGCCGCGGGGCTTGAACTCACCAACTGTGAAATCATGACCTGAGTCGAGGGTCTGAGCCACCCAGGTGCCCCGTGATTCCACTTTTCAACAGCAAATGCACATTTATAATTGGCAAAGGAATACATATCATTTAAGAACAGGCCAAGGAAGCCAGAGAGAGTTTGTCAAAGACCCGGATGAGGAAAACCCAAGAGAACCCAGGGGGAATATTCAGGGCGAGACAAGAAAGATAAACAGAGAAAGACAAGGGGCGCCTGGGTGGCTCAACAGTCAAGTGCGGACTCTTGATTTCGGCTCAGGTCATGATCTCAGCTTTGTCTACTGCAGCCCCACGTGGGGCTCTGCGCTGACAGCTCAGAGCCTGCTTGGGATTCTCTCTCTCTCTCTCTCTCTCTCTCTCTCTCCTTCTCTCCCTACCCGCCCCTCCGCTCCCCTGCTCTTTCTCCTCCCTCAAAATAAATAAATAAATTTTTTCTTGGAAAAAAGAAACAGAGGAAGACAAGACTGCGAAGCCAGGAAGCCGCTGCCCACAGGGCACTACAAACCTGCCCCAGGAGCTCCCTGAGGGCAGGCACTGGTGTGGGGACACCTGCCACTCTTGTCCCTCGAACGGGAAGGAAAAGCTATGTTTTCGGTTCCTTCCTAGAGTGCAGAAGAAAGGCAAGCGCGGGCGCGCAAGTCAAACAGCTGTCCAGAAAACAGACCCAAGCGGTTGGCTCAGGACAGAGGGTTGGGGCCGAGCCACGGCTGGCACCCGCCAGCAGGCGGGTAAAGTCCTCAGCCCCGGGCAGGCGCCCCAGCGCTGACGTTCGGAAAGCTTAGCCGGCTCCGGACGGGGAAGTCCGGCTGCTCACCGTCTCCCAGCCCCGCGCATAAAAGCCGCATGGACCCTGCAGGCGCCGCTGTCGAAGGTGGGCTCCAGCCTGGGGACAGCGGAAGGCGGGCGCTGCAGCAGCACGAGGGGGCACCGAGGACAGCGTGCAGGTGAGCGGCGAGCGGAGACGGGCCGAGGGCACCAGGGGGCTGCGGGCTCGCGGCGTGTCTCGGGCCCGCGCTCTGAGCATCGGTCCCGGCGCGACGCCAAGCAGAGGCAGGGGCTTGGACTCTTGGCGCCTCGCCTTGCGCAGGAGCAGAGATGGGGCCGAGAGGCGCAGCCGCGGTGGCCGTGGGGCTGTGGGTCTTGGTGACGGCGGGCGAGGCGGCGGACCCTGGCGTGACGACACCCCGGCGCTGCCTGCTGTCACACTACCGCTCGCTGGACCCCAGGGCGGTGGCGGCGGTCAAGGCGCTGAGGGACCGCTACGTGAGTGACGCGCAGACCTCTCCACCCGTCCCCGAGGGCCCCCTGCGTCCCAGCGCCCAGCAGGCGCGCCTCGGATCTCAGGGCAGAATTCAGACCGCGGCGTCTTGCGGGGCGCCCCTGCGGTCAGCACACGCTCTGCCTCCGTGCCAGGCCCCAAAGGGCGCCCCCTCCAGGCCGACTCGGTTCCACGTCGGGGCGCCGGGCTTCGCAAGGCGACCGCGGGGTGCCTTTGGCCCACCGTGCAGGCCTTCCGAGAGCTACGGGGTTCAGTGCACCATCCGCACAACCGTCCCCGGCCGGGAGCGTCCCACGTGTAGGAATCCCCGCCTTCCCAGCGCTTGGGGAGCGCAGCGAGGAGGCTCAGCCTCACCCCGACCCTTGTCCCACAGGAGGAGGAGACCCTGAGCTGGAGGCCGCGCAACTGCTCCTTTCGCCCAAGGAGGGACCCTCCGCGTCCCTGGGTGAGGCGGGCGAGCCGTCGGGGGGCGGCGCGGACGGTGGGCGCGGCCTTTCTAACTCCCGCCTGCTCCCCACAGTCGTGCGCGCGGCTTCGCCTGGTGGCCCGGGGCCTCGAGGACGCCCAGGCCGTGCTGAGCCGCTTGCGGAGCCCGGAGCGGTTCCCCGGCATCGGCCCGATCCTGGAGCTGCTGGCGGCTGCGCGGCGGGACGTGGGGGCCTGCGTGAGTACCGCCCGCGCCCCCGGCCCCTCCGGCTCGCTCTGCGCCCCCGGCTTCCCCGCGAGGCCAATCTGTCCCCCGAACCGAAAAGCCGGCCCAGACACGATTCGCGTCGTCTCGGTGTCCCCCTATCCGGGCTTTGGTCTGCGGTGGGAGAGTCACTCACGGACAGAGTCCCAGGGACCCTGGGTTCTTCGCCGTCTTCACGTCCCTCCTGTTCCCCTTGCAGCTCGAGCTGGTCCGGCCAGGCTCCTGGAGGAAGTCCCTCAGGCCACCGAGGACGCGTCCCCAAACACGCAGAGCTGCGAGTGCAGCGGGCGGGGAGGCGGTGAGTCTGCAGGGGGGGAGCCGTGCGAGGCTGAGACGGGATGGGAGCTCGGACTCCTGGCTCAGCCCGTCTCCGCCTCCTTCCCGGGTTCCAGGACTCGCCTGGGTGCCACGAAGCCAGCGTCGTCTTCAACCTCCTGCGCCTGCTCACGTGGGACCTGAGGCTGGTGGCAGACTCGGGGCCTTGTCTGTGATCCGGCCTGGGCTCGGCCGGGCCTGGGACCCGAAGCTCTGCGGGCGGGAGGCTTCGGGCCCCGCCCTCTGGGGGGTCCTTTGCAGCAGGCGGGTCTCTCAGCCAGCTCGGGAGATCCTCAGCCTCGGTTGGCGGGACCTCGACCCACCGGCACTGGGTGCCAGAGGTGCGGGTGCTTTGCCCAAGGCCAGAACGAGTTCCCCGGGATGCAGCGATATTTCCGTGGGACGCATGATCTTCCAGGCGCCTGGTGTGGCAGGAAGAGACTTGAGTCTGGAGTCTGCCTTGACTCCCACGTGCCATGTACCAGTTTCTACTTCTGTGGTTCCCAGAATCCCAGCGCCCCTCTCCCAGGGCAGGTCCCAGGCCCTGATTTGAACCTTCAACGCCCACTTTGGGATTGTCTGAATCTGTGATTCTTGAATCTCCCCAGTGGGGAGGCGGCATACGTTCCCTGAGGGATCTGGTAGTGGAAAGGCCTAAAGTCCTTAAATTATTGTAGTTTTTTTCATTTCTGTTACTTACTCATGTTTTGTATTTGCAAGATTCCTGTGTGTATCTGCAATTCTGTCTGCGGGTGTTAATTTATGGCCAATTATTAAATATTATTGCATTTGCATTGGTTGTTTCCTTGTGACCATTTTGGGGTGCACTGTCCAGTAAAAAAAATGCTGAACCAGGGAGATCAGGTGACTTGAATTTCAGTTCTGACCCTGCCATTTAATTATGGAGTAACTCTGGGCAAATTGCTTCTCTCTGAGCCTCGGTTTTCTCATCTATGCAATGACATTATGATACTGTCCTTGCAAATGAGTAATGTATTTTGAAATAGTGTTTATAAAGCTTCCAGGTGAGGTCATAGTGTGGTCTTAATAAATGGTCTCCATTAAATAACCACACACAGAGAAGTACACACTTGTGCTTTTTAAACTTGTCCAGATTTGTGGGCTGGCGATCTTTGTTGCTAACTGTGATCCTCATTCTCAAGGTCACACAGCTAGTGAAAGTCAGAGCCAGGTCTGAACCCCAGACCCTTTAGTTTCAGAACCTATGCTCTGAATCACCCCCACTGAACTTCCTTTCTAAGAAAAACAAGCCTGAAGTTTAGGAATTTTGAGATACTCTATCCACTTTCAGAATTCGCTGTTGATCCAATGTCTTCTCCCCTGACATTAAGGCCCTTGCAATTGACAGAAATTGACAATGCCCTGGTAGGTGACTGGGGTACATCCCTGCTTTTGGCTTTGAAACATTTTTCTGTATCAGAGCTCAAAGATTTTCCCAACTGAGGACTTCTGTTTACCCTTTCTCTGGAATTATCAATGAGGGAAAGGACTGCAGGCGGGGATCACGTGTCAGAAAGGACCCAACACCTTCCCTCCAAAAAATTCATCCCTTCTGGGTCCAGAAGTTCCAGCTACACAAAGGCCAGAGACTGCAGTGGTTACTGTCCAGGTGTCAGACCAAGTTCACTAAATCCCTGCCCTCACCACTTATTTGCTGTGTGACCTTGGGCAGGTCTCTTAACCTCTCTGAGTCCCCGCAGGTTACTACCTATTTACAAGGCAGGCGAAGCACAATATGCAGTTGGTGTTCTCACGGGCATTCAATACTGCCTTGTGGCAAAGCTTCCGTGACCTGGTGAGACACAGAAGTGTTCGACAAAAGGGGGGGGGTGTCTCTGTTTTCCTTTTGCACTGGCTGCTGCCTTTCCCCAGAAGGCTCGACCCTCAGATGTTCACATGGCTCCCTCCCTCCCTTCCTTTAGGCTTTTGCTCACATGTCACTTTCTCAGGCCGCCTCATTAATCCCGCACTCTGCTCTCATCTCGGCATTATTTTCCCCCCATTTTCTGTTACCTGATGTAATACATACGCCATGCTCCCCACCCCCACCCCCAACCCCGACACTGTCTCTTACTCCTCTCTAGTAACAAGCTCTGTGAAGGGTCGTTTTGTGTTTGTTTGTTTTCGGTGCTCAATTCCTGGCAACTTGAGCAGTGCCTGACAAAATGGGGACCGAATAAGCACCCAGTGAATCAATGAAGGTGTTTGTCACCACTGGTGACCAGCTGGTTCCTTTGAAGTCCTTGGGCACACCCCACCCCCCATTCCTTAGCAGAGCGTCAGATCCCTGGGTCTTTCTGTGCCTGGATGATGGAAGGTGTGCGGGCTGTCTGTCTGTCAATCAATGGCAGGTGAGGACAGGTGGGGAAGGGTTGGTGTCCTCTCTGTTCTTGGATGTTTAGCTTTTCGACTCTCTCTGCCTGCGTCCAGACAGCCTTCTCCCTGGGATTTCTCCCCGCCCCTAAACCGCCTCCCTCTTGGAAGTCTCAAGTTCCCTGTGGCACCACCCACCAAGGGTGCCTTACCCCTCCCCTCCCTATATTAGGGAGTCCCGTAGAAAGGCAAGTCCCTCTGTCCCCTCCCACCCCAGTCCTGAAGCTAGTCCCTTCAGGGCACCGTGACCCCTCCCGGTGGGGCCGGCCGGCGCTGCCCCAGCCCTGAGGATTCACCTTCGGAACTCACCTTCGCGTAGGCAAACACTGAATCCGGTTTCTCTTTCGCTCCAGATGCTCGGCTGGCTCTGGGCTTCCCCGCCCTGGGGGCCTCCCCTGGCAGTGAAAGTTTTCACTTTTCCTACATCAGCCGGAATTGCCCATCTGTCCAGGTTAAAAGCTGCACCATGGGGCTCAGGCAGGAATGACACGTCTCAGAGCTGCAAGTTCTTGGGGGACGCAGACAGAGCAGTCAGCTGGGATCCGGAAGAGGACGCCCGACAAGACTGAGGACCCCGGGGGACAGCCTCTTTGACATTTGGAGTCCCCCGTCTGCTGAGGAAGACCAGAGTCCAGGAATGAAGTCGAGCGAGCCCCACAGCACCATCCACGACCCTCCCCTCCCCAGAGCCCTCGCCCTCGGCCCTTGATGCTGCCCTAGCCCTCGCCTTTCTGTCCTTCCGTATCACAGATCCGGCTGTGGGACGCACGCTGGTGCTCATTGCTATGGTCCAGACCGGGACGGGAGCAGTGCCCGGCCCCCAGCCCCTCGGGACCCTCCTGGATGCCGGGGGCTGCCCCTTGGCCCAGTTCAAGTCTCTGTCCCCACAAGAGCTGCGGGCTAACCTCCTCCCCTCCCTCTGTGGGTTACCTTTCCTCACTCCCCCAGCGGGGGACCTACACCCTTCCCTCCCTGGGCTAACCCCCCCATCAGCCCTGCAGTGGGCAGACTCTGAGGGACCCTGCCAGTCCTTTTGCAACTTAACCTCCTGTTGTTAGCACCATCCAGTCCTACTGGGGTGGTCTCCTCGCCGTGCCTCAGGCTGACAGGCCGACCTCTGCCTCGGCTCTCCAGGAAGAGTCACTCGCCCTGCAGGCCCGGACCTGACGCCCCGCCCCCCCCCCCTCTTCCCCAGGACTTGGGACCTGCGGCAGCTGCAGGTAAGGGGACAGTCAGGCCCACCCCCACCCCCACCCTCACCCGGCCCCCTCCCCTTCTCCTTCTCACCGTCCCTCTCTCCTCGCCCTCCCAACCTGTCCTCTCTCACCTGCCTCTGTCTCCCATCCCCAGGTGTGGGAGCGCCTTGGAGGCTGAGCTGGCCCTGACGCTGAAGGTCCTGGGGACTGTGGCCGATGGGTCCCAGGGGGACATCCTGGACCAGCCCCTTCACACGCTGCGCCACATGCACTCCGAGCTCCAGGCCGTGTCTGCTCTCTGACCACCCACCCTAATGTCCCCCTCTGTCCCGGGCCCTGCCTCACACGCCACCCTCCTCTGCCCCCAGGTCTCGGCTCAGTCTGAAGCAGGCCCCCGGCCCCAAGGCCGCCTCTATCACAGGGTGCAGTGTCTCCACGAGGCCCCGAAGAAGGTGAGTGACCGGTGCCTGAGCACAACCAGAAGTCCAGATGACAGGCAGTCACTGACCCATCGCTTCCTCCCCACCGGAGTCCCTCGGCTGCCTGGAGGCCTCTGTCCTATTCAACCTCTTCCGCCTCCTCACCCGGGACCTGAAATGTGTCGCCAGCGGAGACCTGTGTGTGTGACCCCTGACAGCCACCTGCACCCTGTCCCAACACCTTAGCTATTACTTATGCGTCCCCCACTTTTCTTAATTCATTGCCACCAAATCATGATTCATGAATTGATGTGCGTGAATTCTCAAACTCGGACCTGATAAAATGTTTACTTTTCTACTTTTTGTAAACATTGTGCAAATAAAAAATGAGGAAGAAAACGCTCCTCGTGGTGTGGGACTGTGTGTGTGTTTGTATGGATTAAGTTTGTGAGGGTTTTTTTACATTTATTTTTGGGAGAGTGCACGGTGGGTGGTGCACATGAGCAGGGGAGGGGCAGAGAGAGGGGGACAGAAGTTCCAAAGCGGGCTCCATGTTGACAGCAGAGAGCCCCATGTGGGGCTTGAACTCACGACCGATGAGATCATGACCTAAGCAGAAGTCAGATGCTTACCAGACTAAGCCACCCAGGCCCTCCTTTTTAATTTTTATTTAAAAAAATTTTTTTTTTTTGCAACTACGTGGATGGAACTGGAGGGTATTATGGTAAGTGAAATTAGTCAGTCAGAGAAAGACAAATATCATATGACTTCACTCATAAGAGGAGTTTAAGATACAAAACAGATGAACATAAGGGAAGGGAAGCAAAAATAATATAAAAACAGGGAGGGGGACAAACACAAGCAACTCTTTTTTTTTAAGTTGGTTTTTTTTGTTTTCTTTTGGTTTCTTTTTTAGTGTTTATTTATTATTGAGAGACAGAGAGAGACAGAGCATGAGCATGGGAGGGATAGAGAGAGGAGGAGACACAGAATCCGAAGCAGGCTCCAGGCTCTGAACAAGGGGTCAGCACAAAGCCTGATGTGGGGCTCGAACTCACGACCCGTGAGATCATGACCTGAGCCGGAGTCGGACGCTTAACCAACTGAGCCACCCGGGCTCCCCAAAACATAAGCGACTCTTAAATGCAGAGGACAGACTGAGGGCTGCTGGAGGGGTTGTGGGGGGGGGGCTAAATGGGGAAGGGGCATTAGGGAGGACACTTGTTGGGATGAGCACTGGGTGTCATACATAGGGGATGAATCACTGGCCTCTACTCCTGAAACCATTATTGCACTATATGCTAGCTAACTGGGATGTCAATTTTAAAATTAATAATTACATAAAAAATTTTCAGGAAAAAAAATTTAAAAAAATTTTTTAAGAGAAATATTTTTTCTTCTGCCATAACAAATTATCACACATTTAGCCTCTCAAAACAAGACGGATTTGCTAGCTCACGGTTCTGCGGGTCAGAAATCCAGGTGGGCTCGGTAGTTTCTCCGCCGTGGGTCTCACGAGGCCGAACAAAGTGCGGCTGGCTGGGTTCTTATCCGGGGCCCTGGGAAGAATCTGTCTCCGAGCTCATTCAAGTTATTGGCAGGATCGGCTCCTGGCAGTTGTAAGACTGAGATCCCTGCTCCCTCGTGGGGCTGTGGACACCCATCCACCCTTAGCTCTTGGTGGCCTCTTTGTGGTCTTTGCTCACGGGTCCTTACATGTCAGAGCCAGCAGCAGCGTGTGGCAAGTCCTTCTCATGCTTCGAATCCCTCTGACTTCCCCTTCGGCCACATTTCGTCCGACTCCTGATTTCGGCTCAGGTCATAATCCCAGGGTCGTGGGATTGAGCCCTGCTGAGTTTAAGAGGCTCTTAAGATTTTCTCTTAAGAGATTAAGATTCTGTCTCTTAAGATCAGGATTCTTTTTTTATTATTATTAATATTTATTTTTAAGAGAGAGAGAGAGAGAAAGAGAGCACGAGCGGGGGAGGGGCAGAAAGAGAGGAAGACCCAGAATCCAAAACAGGCTCCAAGCTGTTGGCACAGAGCCCGACGCGGAGCTCGAACTCACAAACCGTGAGATCATGACCTGAGCCGAAGCCGGATGCTCAACCGACTGAGCCACGCAGGCGCCCCTCTTTCATCGTATTTAACGAGAAGTCTGGAACAGCAGGGTTCGTGTGAAGCTGTGTTGACCCGGGTGGTCCACAGGCTACATACACCTAGCTAGTCAGCACTTGAAATGTAGCTGGTGCAAGCTGAGCTGTGCTCTAAGTATAGAACATTCTGCAGAAATTGAGGAATTTTTATTAAAAAAAAAATTTTTTTTTCACATCGGGCCTGCCAAGTTTCCCCACTGTAAAGCTACTCTTTTTCTCTTTGTAACAAGTAAGTGAGACTAGGTAAATGCGTATTCCTTCCCTACCTCTGACCCGTCCATGTTGGCATCCATTGACGGTGGTCGTTTGACGGCTGCTGTTAGGACAGTTACCGACCAGCGATTCTCTTTTTACATGTATTCGCTGGCATTCTACTCTTGGGAAGAGCTTTTCTCTCCTCCCTCACTTACGTATTTACCGATGGATTTCCATCAGCACAGACTCATGACTCCTTATTTTATTCAGTGGATTGTAATTCTTTGCTATCCTTTATTTTGGTATTTCAGTTGTTCCGGATTAGGTCAGTAGGGTTCAAGAGGGCGCCTGTGTCTTTGTGTGTGTTCCCGTCATTCTTTGAGCACCGCCTTGCTTTCTGGAATACAATTTTTAGTAATCCCCCCGCCCCTTCCAGGTCTGTAAAGAGCCGCTTCTCCGAGGAGATCCGGTTATTTTCAGTGGAGCACAGTGTTTGGAGACGGAGATCTGGGTGCGAGGTGGGTTGATTGCTTCAGGAACACCACTGCTTCTACTCTTTCTGAGGACAGAGGGACAGAGCCAGGGAATAGATAGATGTACGTACAGAATTTCGGCTCAGCGTAAAAGGCTGAAATCTTAACAACTTTTACACTGGAGGCACCTGGGTGGCTCAGGCGGTTAAGGGACTGACTCTTGCTTTTGGTTCGGGTCATGATTTCACTGTTCGTGAGATCGAGCCCTGCATCAGGCGCTGTGCTGACAGCAAGGAACCTGCTTGGGATTCTCTTTCTCCCTCTTTCTCTGCCCCTCCCCCACTCATGTGCATGCTCTCTCTCTCTCAAATAAATAAACTTAAAACAATTGTTTACACAGATTATCTGTTGAAATTATGTATTTTTTAATATTATAAATATTTATATTTGCAGATATGATATATTTAAATATATGATATTTAACGAATATTTCTATTATTTTCTTTTTCTTTCATATATTTATTGGTCACATGTTATTTCATATATTTCTTTTTACTTTTGAAATGTGGCTACTAGGAAATTTAAAATTACATATGTGTCTCACATAATACTTATATTGAACAGTGCTGGTCTAGAGGGCATGACGTCTTACTGGTTCTAGACTCTTTCCACCTGGCTACTCCTCCTTCCTCAGTGTATCAGTACTGTCTCTCATCATGATCATAAAATGGCTGCCACAGATCCAGCCATCACACAATCACATAACGGACCAAAAAAACCAACCAAACAAAAAAACCAGAAGTGGCAAAGATTACAGCTAGCTGTATCTATACTTATTCTCTCTTTCTTCCTTTACTGAGACAAACTAAGTTTTAAGTGGATCCAAGAGCGCTCTACTAAAGACATTTTCCAGCCTTCCCTGCAACGACAGCAGCGGGTATTGCCCAATGCATATGAGTGAAAGTGATCTGAGCACCTCATGAGTCATTCCTTTGAAGGAAATGGCAATGCCCGTCTCTTTCTCCTTTCTCCTTTCTTGCTGAATGACAAGAATGAGAACAGTCATTTTATTTTGGCTTCAGTTTTCCAGGGTATTTTCAGTGGCTATAGAATTCTGTGTTGACAGCCTTTTTTTCTTTCAGCACATTGAAAATTCAGGGTAAGTTATATATAGACCGAGGTCCTTTCTTTCTGGAGCTCCCTCCATATTGAGATTTCTTCTCTCAATTTCTACCTGCTCTGGAAGCTCCAAACTCTGGCAT
Source organism: Panthera uncia (assembly GCF_023721935.1). Taxonomy (NCBI): domain Eukaryota; kingdom Metazoa; phylum Chordata; class Mammalia; order Carnivora; family Felidae; genus Panthera; species Panthera uncia. The sequence goes on from NW_026057588.1 coordinate 13,686,506, forward strand.
CTGACACCTCAAATGAATGATTACGATTTTCTGCTTGAGTTCTGGCTGCCTCTTACCGCACAGACAGAGATGCGTCTCTAGGGGAAAAGCCATGTAAACTTAGATCTCATACAGTGCGTTCTTGTCTTTAACGTTTTTATTTTATTTTTGAGACAGAGAGAGACAGAGCATGAATGGGTGAGGGTCACAGAGAGAGGGAGACACAGAATCTGAAACAGGCTCCAGGCTCCGAGCCGCCAGCACAGAGCCCGACGCGGGGCATGAACCCACGAACCGTGAGATCATGACCTGAGCCGAAGTCAGACGCTTAACCGACCAAGCCACCCAGGCGCCCCGCGTTCTTGTCTTTAAAAGGTTGAATCCTCTCCAAGTTTCTGCCTGCCTCTAGTTTCTCTCCAGTGCTTGTAAATAGTTATTTAAAAAAAAAAATTTTTTTTTTTGGTCCAGAATTGGACCAGAATTGGTCCAGAATTGCTGTGTGTGGGGAAGGTAGTCAGGGCCTTCTCACCTGTCCTTGTCCTATCCTTCTCCCTCTCTGGTTCCCTCTCAATTGAGTGATTCCACTCAGGGTCTCTCCTGTGGTTGCAGACCACATGTCAGCTGGGATTTGATTGATCTGAAGTTTTGACTGGGCTGGATGCCATTGATGGCTCACTCATATGGCTGGCTGTGAGCTCGGCAGGGAGAGTTACCAGAGCACCTGTAAGTGGCTTCCCCATGCGATTCAGACTTCTCCCAGCATTGCACTCCCTGGGCAGTTGAACTTCTTACAATGGGGTTGGTTGACCTCCAAACGGTGTTTAAAGGACAAGATGTGAATGCTGGAGTCCAGTTAAGGGCCATGTCCAGAAAAGACACTAAATGCTATCGGTCCCAGCAGTCTCAGGCCCTGCCCAGATTTGAGGGACTGGTGAAAAGTAAAACTCAGTCTTTTTTTTTTTTTTCAACGTTTTTTATTTTTATTTTTGGGACAGAGAGAGACAGAGCATGAACGGGGGAGGGGCAGAGAGAGAGGGAGACACAGAATCGGAAACAGGCTCCAGGCTCCGAGCCATCAGCCCAGAGCCTGACGCGGGGCTCGAACTCACGGACCGCGAGATCATGACCTGCCTGAAGTCGGACACTTAACCGACTGCGCCACCCAGGCGCCCCAGTAAAACTCAGTCTTGATGGTGGAGTGGAAGTGTCACGCTGCAGCAGAGCATATAAGATAGATTGCTGGAAAATACAGTTTGACCACAATAGACACAATTTCCCTCCACGCAATACTCTAAGTGTGTACGATGCTGTGTGAATGAATGTGAATGTCTGCCCAGGGTCCATGGCTGCCCAGTGCCTAGTATTAGGGGATAGAAGACCAATTAGTACCACTCTCCATGGTCCTGAATCTGTGTGATTTCTCCCTGCCCAAAGCCATGCAGGAGAATGGTCCAACTTTACCAACACACACAGACACACACACACACACACACACACACACACACACACACACACTGCATGTTCTTTCCTTGTCAATATTGGCAAAAATTGACATGAAATATAATAATAGAAAAAAGAGAACCATTCTGTTTTATAACAATAGCAAGAAGTTGGTGACAGGTCACAATGGATCTGGTCATATTCTAAGCACTATCCCAAGGTGAAGTCCTTAAATTCACACAATAATCCTATGTTGTAGGTACTATTATCCACATACATTTTGAGGCCAGGAATAGTGAGGAACAGAGAGGTAAATTGCCCACTCAATGTTACACAGCTAATAAGTTAGGATTTGAAACAAATTATTGTGGGGTTGTTTTTTTTTTTTTTTTTTTTGAGAGAGAGACAGAGACAGAGACAGTGTGACTGGGAGAGGGCAGAGAGAAAGGGAGACAGAATCCCAAGCAGGCTCCACACTGTCAGTACAGAGCCCAACACAAGGCTCAAACTCATGAAACTGTGAGATCATTACCTCAGCCGAAACCAAAAGTCGGACACTTAATCGTCTGAACCACCCAGGCGCCCCAAAACAAATTATTGTTGACAGACTCCGTGCTCTTAATCACTATAATATATGGGCTCTAAAAGAAAATGGGCAACAAAAGTAAATGTGAAAAGTAAAACTTTTTTTACTGAGACCATCCTTATTTCTGGTTCTTCAACACTATTGCACGACAGAACCCAGTGGTTTTCTTTACACCCCTGTACAGACTCTCCCTGAAATTATGAATGAGGGTAGACAGGAACACAGATGGGGGTCAATGAAGTAGAGGAGGAGAGAGATGCCATATGGAAATAAAAAGACAGAGGTTAGTTTAAAATAGCATTTTCAAAAGTAACAAATGCTCATAGTTTTTTGTTTTCCTTGCTTTCTTGATGAAAAATTGGTAAAATAAATAAATTTAAAAAAATTGGTAAAATATTTATTTTACATCATTTACATCATTCATGTACTAATGGTAGTTTTATAGTTACAGACATTTGATTTTTGTGGTTTACTAGGGAAGGTGGCTCTGTTCTTACCCCATCAAGAAGTTTCTCATATTCAACCATTCCCACAAAGGCCACTTCCAGGCTGATGATAATGTGGAGGACAGAAAGAAGGGAGAGACCAGGAGAAAAGAAATGGAAGGGGAGATTCCAGGGGGCTGAACCAGATTTGCCATAAAGCTAACAAAGTTCACCTTTGGTTGGGTTTCCAGGAAACAGATTATGAGATGAGAGCCTCCTAGCCCAAGCTTTACTGGGGAGGATTCTCAGGAGATAGACATACAAGGGAGTGTGCAGAGCAGGACTGGGTAGAGGGGGAAGCTAAACCACCATACACTTGAAAACGAGGTCCTACAGGGAGCTCTGGAGCTGGGAAGGCCCTTTGGAATTGTTCCAAATTGACACAAGGAGTTCAGGCCTTTCTGTTTCTATATCAGTCAGTTAGTGGTTGTGGGACACCCCCCCCCCCACCAAGAACTGGAGCATAAACATAGTCCCAGCTGGTTCCCAGTGGATGATGGAAATTTCCATGGAGGGACCTGGCTGTGCACTCTCGGCAGCTTGGCTCTGACCACCACAGTGTCCACTACAGTCCACCCCTTGTCTTAGTCGAGCCGCTTGCTCCATATACTCAGTTTGTCCCATCTGGGAACAGTTCTTCCAAGATTCTGGCTAGTCCAGTCTTCTGGAGGAACTTGATAAAGAAGGTTTAGTAGGATGATCTACATCCTGCTTCTGCAGCTGGTCACAGGCAAGTTACTGATACTTATTATTCCCTCCTGCACCATACATTGTAGATTCCCTTAATCTTCAACTAGAACTTCTACTGGCTTGGATGGGTAACCCAGACCCTTATCCCAGAGTGGTGTGAGGCCCTTGCTACCATGACCTTCTCAATCTATGGCTGCAGTCTACCTATGCATTTTTTTCCCCATCAAAGCTGGCCAACAGATTAACCGAACTGAAGATCCAGTGGATCACTTGAGTGCTAAACATATGCTTCCCCATCTCCACTGTACAACAGGGTCAATTTACCCTGCCAAAATGTTGCTCATTGGTGTCTTCGCAGAAGAGCAGTGGCTGGGTAACAATCAGAACTTAAGGTTCAATGGGATTCTTGCTGAGTTTCAGGTGGAAGGGACCCTTGACTGGGAACCAGGATCTCTCATTCTGCAGAACCTAAATTTTTCTGGTAGGAAGCATGACTTTCTAAGGTGGGTCAGTGGAAATGATGGTAAGCAATGCCATTTTTGCATTCGCTCTTTGGATCCCGGACTCATTTTTTCTACTTTCTGGGGGCCCAATACCATGTGGTGATGGTTGATTTGTGGTGTATGCTGCATACTCAGTAATTTCCATTGCAGAATTTCCATTGCAGGTGGAAGCCTCAGCTACATCTTTAAGAGGCTATTTCACAGCTTTATTAGGCCAAATCTTCTGGGTAGTGAGGTATGAAATGGGACCAGTGGATCCCATGGTTGCATGCCTACTGCTGGGCTTCCTTTGTTATGAAGTCTTTTGATTCGTGGTGGTGTTATGGAGGATCCTATGTTGGTGGATCTGAATTCTGATATCCCTCAGATGGTAGTTCTTGCTGAGGCCTTGAGGTCAGGAGAGGCAAACCCTTGGCTGGGTTATCCCGATGAGGATGAATCACTGTCCTATTCAGGGTGGAAGGGATCCAATGTCATCAACTTATCACCCAGTGTCAGGTTGGTCTTCTTAGTTCATGGTGCTTCTGGCTAGCAGGCTTGACATTCAGCAGTGGCATTATCCAGATGAGTTTTGGTGAGCAGCAGCTCGGGCTGTTGGGCCCCATCCATGGCCTTCATCTTGCCACCATGGCTCCCCCATTCATGTGCGCATGGTAGCAGATCTGGGGAGGCTGATGATGGAGGCGGCTGATGTCAGCTGGCCAAATCATTACTTCCCCTTGGTTGATTAGTGTCACTTCTGTAGTAGATGCTCTCTGGTGGCGTTGACATGCAAAACCAAAATACGCTGTGTGTCCATTCCCCTGTGTCCATCCATATACCTCTATCCCAAATGTCCCCATCTGAGGTCATCTCGTCTTTTTCAGGCTAATTTCAAGCTGCTGACCAAGCGTCAGGGCCATTTGCTAGTGCTTATAAATTCTTGCATAGTCACCTTGGGCTACTTCTGTTTCCACATACTGGATGATCAGCTTTACCACCTGGAGCTGTGCCTATTGACAAGGTTTCCTCTCAAAGCTGTCTTTCGGGGTCACCCTTGAATGGGCTGTCATGAGACATAAGTCTATTTTCATCTTAGACCCAAGTACTGAGCCAATCCATCCATGGGCCAAACTTAGCCTCTTTCATTCTCATGGGCCAGTCACAAAGAACCCCCTGCCGTGTGGCCATACATGTGAACAGAGGAATAGGCAGCCATATAACAGCAATAGATGACATGGAAGCTTGGGCCACTTGTTCATGAAGCAGACTTGTCCTCTGGCCCTGCCTGTGCCTCATCTTAGATCTTAGATCTTACAATGAATGGCTGCTTAGATCACTTGGCCTTATGATTTGGTGGGTCAGACAGCTCATAATTGGTCACTTGATGTCTCGAGACATTGAACTTCCTGTCCACTGTGACCCAGCAGCACGCCAGACACTGCTTTATGAATGGAGTGTACTTTGTTGTAGATGCCCTGACCTTGCTCCAGAACCCTAGTGGGCTCCATTGTGATTTTCCCATTGAGGTTTTGTGTAAATGCCACAAGTGGTCTTTTCTTACCACAGATACCTCAAGTTCCATAGGGTCTGTTGGATCATATGCTTCAAGTGACAGAGGACTCACATCACAGTCTGGACCTGCTGCAGAGTGCTTTTCTTCTCTGCACCCCACTCGAAGCTGACACTGTTTCACATTTATGGCTTGGAGCATTATTCCCATATGCTGTCTGCTGAGTCCAAACATGCCTAACTGGTATTGGGCCTTTTCCTTAGCAGGAAGAGGTGTGACTTGCAATAGTTTATTTTGAAGTGGGCATCCTGACATACCCCGCGCCACTGGACCCCTAAAGACTTGACTCATGGAGCAGGTGCCCGGACCTTTGAAGAGTTTCCCTCCCACCCCCGGGAGGATATCTTCCACATACTTGTCACTTCTTCCTCTTACAATCTGATTAGCATGTTGCTGTCAAAGTGTGGGCCAACATGACGTTCCGTGTCCAGATGGTCTAGGTCCTTGCAGTTAATGTTATGGCAGAGGACAGGATGGGCTAACATATCCCTGGGGCCAGATTAAGTATGCATCTTGGCCATCCTGAGTAAATGCGACTGGCTTCTGATTCTCCTTTCCATAAGGGACAGAAAGACTGCATTTGCCAGGGCAATGGCCACATATCACACGGTGAGGCTGTGTTCATTCTCGCTGGCAAAGATACCCTGTCCAGCACAGCAGCTGCAGTTTGGGCTAATGCCTGATTGAATGTGCACATCCACTGTCATCCACGATGATCTAGACGGGCTTCAAAGGGAGCAGGCAAGTGAACTAAATGAGGGTATGATGGGATCACCACTCTTGCCTTCTTCGTGTCTGAGGGCACTGATCTCTGCCATACCCTCGGGGGTGTGATGATTGTTTCTTAGTTACGATGATCAGGATGGGAAGGGGCCAGCTGCAGATATTTCTATTATAAGAAGCCCTTCCCCATTGTAACAGCTCTGTGAGGGAGACCTGGGTCAGGATGCCATGTATCACCTGCCTCCATATGCCCCCCACTCGAACGGAAGGGCCAGAATGGCATCGATATTCATTCAGATTCTGTGTTCCACGATTATCAAAAGGTCTGAGTTGTCACCTGTAACCAGTGCCCTCTTAACCAAGGTAACGGCCATGGGTAGTGGCTTCCCGTAAATGTTTACCAACTGGTTCTCAGAGAAGAAAAGCTCTAATTTGTAGCATTTTCCAGTTTCGATGGCTGACACCAGGCTGCCAACATGGTATCGCTGAGCACGGAGTTTGGAAGACACGTCCAGCAGGACGTCATGATCTAGTATTTCTACGTAGAAATAATAGACGTAATATTTTACTTGCCTGGGGCTCTCATAACAGAGCACCACGAACCGAGTGACTTAAAAATGGCAGAAGTGTGTGGTCTCACAGTTCTGAAGGTTGGAAGTCCAAAGTCAGGGTGTCAGCAGGGCCATTCAGGTTTTCGTCTGCAAACCTGTGCAGGAGAATTTCCTCATCTTTTCCAGCTGCCGGCATTTGCCAACAATCCTTGGCATTCCTGGGGTGCATCACTGCCATCTCGGCCTCCGTTGTCACATGGCCGCCTTCTTCCTCTGTGTCTCTTCTCCCTCTTTTTATAAGCACACCAGTTGTATTGGATTAGGGCCAAACCTAATGACCTCATCTTAAAAAAAATTTTTAATGTATCTTTATGAGAGACAGAGCATGAGCGGGGGAGGGGCAGAGAGAGAGAGACACAGAATCCGAAGCAGGCTCCAGGTTCCAAGCTGTTAGCACAGAGCCCGATGTGGGGCTCAAACCCACGAAGCCTGGGATCAGGACCTGGGCCGAAATCAGACGCTCAACCGACTGAGCCACCCAGGGACCCCTGGGCAGAAGGCTTTTCGGGGAGGGCTCTTGGGAGGTGCACCTGTAAGAATATGAGGAAGGCAGGATTGTGGGGGGCAAGGCAGTTCCACAAGACATTAGCCCATCCTACAGAGAGCTCTGCAGCTGAAATGGCCCCTCAGACTTGTCCCAAATTGAAGCCAGGGACTCAGGCTTTGGTATCTCTAAGTCAGCCAACCATTGGCCAAGCCCAGTTCCCTGGGAGGGGGACTAATTTTGGGGCAAGGCAGTTCCCTGGAGCTGACAGCACTCCCCTCTGGGGGGGTGGGGTGCAGCCGGGAGCCATTCCCAGCCGCTGGGGCCTGAGCCTGCTGGTCTTGAAGAAGGGATGTGAGCAGAGCATCACCAGGGACTCGTATTCACAACACAGCCCAAGCTTCAGGGCCTCACCTTTGCATGGCCCTTCCCAGTCTGGGGCGGGGCCTTCTCCGCAGGTTCACAGGGTTACAAGTTTGTGTAAAATAAGCAAAATAAAACCTTTTCCCCTGGTGGCTCAGTTGATTAAGCATCCGACTCTTGATTTCAGTTCAGGTCATGGGCTCAGGGTTTGTGAGTTCAAGCCCCACGTTGGGCTCTGCGCTGACAGCACGCAGCCTGCTTGGGATTCTCTGTCCCTCCCCCTTTCACTCTCTCTCAAAAATAAAGAAACATTAAAAAAATATTTTCCCTTTCTGTTTCCTTTTTTTTAAATTGAGATAAAATTGATGTATAGCATTATATTAACTTCAGGTGTCCAACTTAATGATTCGATATTTGTATACATTATGAAATGATCACCTCAATTCATCCCCATATATACTTATAACTTTCTCTCTTGAGATGAGAACTTTTAAGACTTACTCTCTTAGCAATGTTCAAAGACCCAATACAGTATTATTAGCTACAATCACTGTAAATCACACCCTCAATAGCTGTTTATTTTATAACTGGAAGTTTGTGCCTTTAAAAAAATTTTTTTAATGTTTCTTTGTTTTTGAGAGAGACAGACAGACAGAGCACGAGTGGGGATGGGGCAGAGAGAGAGGGAGACACGGAATCTGAAGCAGGATCCAGGCTCCATGCTGACAGCACAGCGCCCCACTCGGGGCTCAAACTCGCAAACCGTGAGATCGTGACCTGAGCCGAAGCTGGACGCTCGGCTGACTGAGCCACCCAGGCACCCCGGAAGTTTGTACCTTTTGAACACCTTCACCCATCTTGGCCACCTTCATCCCCCTCACCGCCTCTGGCAACCATCAGTCTATTCTCTGTGTCTGTGAGTTTTTTGTTTTTTGTTTATATATAGAAGCTAGATATAGATACAGATATAGATGATATAGATATAGATATAGATATAGATACAGATACATAGATATACATGGCTTCTATATAGAAGTGAGATCATATGGGGTTTGCTTTTCTCCGACTTGTTTCACTAAGCTCAATGCCCTCAAACTCCATCCATGTTATCACAAATGGCAAGATTTCCTTTGTTTTTGTAGCTGAATGATACTCCCTTGTTATATATAGTCCACACCTTCTTTATCCATTCATCCATTGATGGACACTTAAGTTGTTTCTATGTCTTGGTTATTGCAAATGATGCTGCAGTAAATACAGAGGTGTGTATATCTTTTGAGTTAGTGTCTTCTTATCCTTGGGGTAAATACCCAAAGCGCAGTTAGTGGGTCATATGGTAGTTCTATTTTTAATTTTTTGAGGACACCCCCCCCATACTGTTTTCCCTAGTGGCTGCATCCATTCAGTTTTTCAAAAGGAGCCCCTGAATGGTGTAAGCTTCAAGCCCCACTTAATCCTGGATATGCCCCCACGAGTGAGAACAACTCTAGACAATTCATACTAAAGAGTTTGCATAAAGGGTGAGCTGCTGTAACAAAGAGACTCTTGAAACCAGTGGATGAGAAAACCCCACGGAAGTATAATTCTCTTCCACCCTACAGCCCTGAGGGCCGTGGTCCAGTTGACAGAACATCTCTACCCAGTTTTCCAGAGACCCAGTTTTTCACTCCCTGCCCCCCTCCATAGGCTCCATGCCCAGGGAGCTTGAACTCATGACCCTGAGATCAAGACCTGAGCTGAGATCAAGAATCAGATGCTTGGGACACCTGGGTGGCTCAGCCGGTTAAGCAACCGACTCAGCTCAGGTCATGATCCCACAGCCTGTAAGTTCGAGGCCCGCATCGGGCTCTGTGCTGGCGGTGCAGAGCCTCCTGGGATTCTGTCTCTTTCTTTGCCCGTCCCCTGCTTGCTTTCTCTCTCTCAAGATAAATAAATAAACTCAAAAAAAAAAAAAAAAAAAAAAGAAGAGTCAGATGCTTAACCAACTGAGCCACTCAGGCAAAGGGCAGGCGTTCTTAAACATTTTCACGCATTGGACCTCATGACAGCCTTGCAAAGCTTCTCGAAATAAAGGAAAAGACACAGGACAAAGAAATCCAATTTTTATTGTAACGCGGCTATCAAAATATTTTTTAAACCCGTGATATGGTAATTTATGTGCTTCTTCGCTAATGCATTAAATAGAAAGCTACTCGTGGCAGCTTTAATAGCTACTTTAACTTGAAAGTAGAGATGAGCATAAATAATATTGCAAGATGCCTGTTGGAAAATAACATAATAAGAAAACATCTGTGATTTCTTTTGGTGATAAAGTCACAAGCTCTGCCAACACTTGTAGTCTGTTGTCTCCATTCGCAACAGACGAGCGGTGGACTGAATAGTGGCCCCCACAGGTGTTTCCAGTCCCTAGAACCTATGACTATTTTTAATTTAGCTTATTTTATTTTTAATTTTTTTAACATTTATCTATTTTTGAGAGACAGAGCATGAGCGGGGGAGGGGCAGAGAGAGAGAGAGAGAGGGAGACACAGAATCCAAAGCAGCCTCCAGGCTCTGAGCTGTCAGCACAGAGCCCGACGTGGGACTCGAACCCATGAACTGTGAGATCATGACCTGAACGGAAGTCAGACACTCAACCGACTGAGCCACCCAGGCGCCCCCCCCCTTTTTTTTATTTTAGAGAGAGAGACAGAGAGAGAGCACGAGCAGAGAAGAGGGTCAGAGGGAGAGAGAGAGAGAGAGAGAGAGTCCTAAGCAGGCTCTGCGTTGAGCCTTGATCCCACACTTAACCCACTGAGCCACCCAGGCGCCCCATGAATACATTCTTGATTCAATGATCGGCTGAATGACTGAACAAAGAAATAAAGGAATGAGTGCCTTTATTCCACAATCGGTTGGGTCCTTTGACGTCCTCAGCCGCACCTGAAGTCCTTAGCAGACCCTCATTCCCATCTTGTATTGGTATCATGTGAAGGGGGGCCCAAGAGAAGCTTTCCTCTTCTGTCTCTGCCTTACCCTTCCCCCTGCGTGGTTCCCTGGGTCATCCCTCTGCTGTAAGCAGCCTCCCTCCAGAAGCCTCCAGCCCCTTCGTGGAGATGCTTTCTGGGTATCCCCTCGCTGTCTCCTGTCCACGCTTGGGCAGCCTGCAGAGATGAGCTCCCCACCCCACCCGGACACCTGTAACCCCTGACTGTGGGGCTGAGGCCGCCCCAGCCCTAAGGAGTGTCCAGCTCAGGAGGTCACTTTCCCGTGTCCGTTTCCCCTCCCCAGGCTCCCCTGGCCCCGCTCTGCCCCCCAGTTTCCCCAGCCTGGGGCTTCCCCTGGCTCCCCAGACAACCTCGGGCTGTGTTCTGCCATGTCAGCCCAGATGGCCCGTCTGTCTGGGCCACATGATGCGACACAGAGCTGAGGCAAGAATGAGCTCCCAGGAGGATGTGGAAATTTAGGCACTGTCATCGTCACCGGGGACAGAGCTGCAGCTGGCACCCGGAAGGGGAGACTGAGGCCCCAGGGCAACAGATCCCAGGGCAGCAGCCTCCTCCTCCTCTTGGTGAAAGAGGCTCAGGAGCCGGGAATGCAGCCAGGTGCGGGGCCCTAGAGGAAGGACACCATTGTGAGTGTCCCCTTCATTGCTCCTGCTGGGGCCCACCTCTGCCTCTGCTCTCCAGAAAGTGTCACTCGCCCCGCAGGCCTGGACCTGCCGCCCCTGCCTCTTCCCCAGGCCCCGAGAGCTGCGGCAGCTGCAGGTGAGGGGACAGTCAGGCCCACCCCTGCCCTCACCTGTCCCCTTGCCCTTCTCCTTCTCACCACCCCTCTCTCCTCACCCTCCCAACCTGTCCTCTCTCACCTGCCTCTGTCTCCTGTCCCCAGGTGTGGGAGCGCCCCGTGGCCTTGGAGGCTGAGCTGGCCCTGACGCTGAAGGTCCTGGGGACCGTGGCTGACGCGTCCCAGGGGGACACCCTGGACCAGCCCCTTCACATGCTGCGCCACATCCATTCTGAGCTCCGGGCCTGTGTGAGCACTCGGGGCACCCAGGCCGTGTCTGCGCTCTGAGCACCTGAACGTCCCCCTCTGTCCTGGGCCCTGCCTCACATGTCACCCTCCTCTGCCCCAGCAGGCCCCCAGACCCAAGGCTGCCTCCACCACTGGCTTTCCCGGCTCCACGAGGCCCCGAAGAAGATGAGTGACCAGGGAGTGACTGGTATCTGGGGACAGCTGGGAGCCCAGATGATAGTCATTGACCCATCCCTTCCTCCCCACTGAAGTCCCTCAGCTGCCTGGAGGCCTCTGTCATGTTCAACCTCTTCTACCTCCTCATCCGGGACCTGAAAGGTGTCACCAGTGAAGACCCTTGTGTCTGATCACTGAGACCCACTTGTAGCGTGTCCCTTAGATATTATTGCCACACCAACAATCTCCCCTAGATTATTGCTTCCAGATCCCTATTTGTTTATGAAGCCCCCAAAAGATGTTTATCTCATGCTTTTCATAAAATGTGTGAAAATAAACTATTGGTCTGTGACATTGACACTGTTTGTATGTGACTGTGTAAATGACTGCACGATTGCACAAGTGACTGTGGCCCTCTGAGTGTGTGGGGGGGGAGGGGGCAGTAAAAGAAGGGGGAGGGGATGATAGAGTTTATGAAAGAATGAGTGAGGAGTGACAGGCTCACTAAGGACGCTTTCAGCTGCAAGTAGCGGAAGATTTCATTGCAAGCTACTTAAACAAGCAGTTGTGATGCCAAGTCATAACATGTCTGGATGGAGGCTGTGGCTGTCAGATCAGTGGGACAAGGGCTTTATCATGAACCTAGGGTCTGTATCTGAGTATTTCTAAGGATATGTGTCAATCTTGTGTTTGTGGTTCCTTCCCCTAAACCTACTGTGGTTCCCAATCCAGAGTGACAATTGTCATGGTGGAGATCTCTTGGGAGGAATCTCAGAGTTGTCACCAAGAAGTCATTTATGTTACACTGTGGACATCATTCTATGCAGACAGTCGTGTCCTTTGCAAACAGTTTTATTTATTCTTTCCCACCCTTTACACTTTTATTTCTTTTTCTTGCCTTATTGCACTGGACGGAACTGTAGTACTACATTGAATAAGAATGGCCTGAGAAGGCACATTTTCTCTCTTCTACAGGGTAAGCCTTCAGTCTTTCACCATTAAGTGTAATGTTAACTCTTTATCAACTTGTAGATACTCTTTGTAGACGCTCTTTATCAACTTGAGGAAGTTCTTATCTGTTCCTATTTTTATAAGAGGTGTTTAAAAATTATGAGTGAGTGTTGAAGTTTGTCAAATGTTTTTTCTGCATTGATTGATATGATCACATGAGTTTTCTTCTTTAGCCTGTTTTGGTGGATTATACTCATTAGGTTTTTTTATTTTTTTTTTTAACGTTTATTTATTTTTGAGACAGAGAGAGACAGAGCATGAACGGGGGAGGGTCAGAGAGAGAGAGGGAGACACAGAATCTGAAACAGGCACCAGGCTCTGAGCTGTCAGCCAGAGCCCGACGCGGGGCTTGAACTCACGGAGTGCGAAATCATGACCTGAGCTGAAGTCGGCTGCTTAACCGACTGAGCCACCCAGGTGCTCCTATACTGATTAGTTTTCAAATACTGACCAGTCTTGCATCCTTGGACAAACCCCATTGGATCATGGTGTATAATTCTTTGATCTATTGCTGAATTCTATGTGCTAATATTTTGTTAAAGAGTTTTGTGTTTATATTCATTACTTTTGTGTGTGTGTGAGAGATAACAAATTCACCTCACTTTTTAAGCCAGTTGAGTTAGTACTTTCTGCTATTTGTAGCCAAAACATCCTTAATGATACACGTGGAAGTGAAAGGTGAGTTCCCCTCAAAGCTGAAGAATTCTGGCTGCATGGGATTATTTGTCACCATCATTCCCTGGGACTGCAGTTGGTATGAAGTGCCAAAGTATCCTTGCATTCAGTACCCATGGAGGAGAGTCAGGAAGATGGATAATCTGGGGCTGCAGTCTGGGGAACCAGGCTCTTCTGCCCACTCCCATCTCTGTGACACCACTCTTTCTTTACATCTGTATCTGGAACGTTTCACTCCAGCTCTTTCAAATCTCTTCTTTCTCATATTCACTACTCCATCACTTCCTCTCTCTTTCCATACAGATTACCTTTCCCTCTACCTTCCAGGAGCTGCAAGGTAGAAATTCCTCATCATCTACACCACTCTCCTACCTTGCTCCTCAGTCCCCATGGATGAAGTGTCTTTCTGCCTGACTTGGGCCAGTGCCTGATCCTGGTCCCTCTTAATTCACTCCCCCATAAAATACCTTTCTCTTGTCCTCTATTTTTCAAAACCTTCTTTACAAGTACTTGCCCATCATCAGGCTCACCTTTCTTAATCCATAGGTTTCTTTCCAACTATTTCTCCATATCTTTTTTCCACTGGCTCCACTTCCTTACCTACCCCAGTCTCCATAGCCCCTACAGTTGGCTTCTGCCCCAAGAGCTCCACTCAACACCAACAATCTCTTCACAGCTAAATCCTGTGATTGCCTCTCTAGTTCTCACCCCAGATGGCCTCTCAGCAGCATAGAACCCGTTCTTCATCAATTCCTTCTTGTAACTCTCTCCCATTTTGATATTTGTGATATTATACTTTTCTTATCTTCCTTCAAATTCTGGCTGCTGCTTCTCAGTCACATTTTCTGGTTCTCTTTCTTCTTCCTACCTCTTAAATACTAGAGCTTCTCAGAGTCCTGTCCCTTTTCTCGCTTCCCTCTTTATGGTCTCTCTGGACTTATAACATACATTTCTATATACATGATATACATTCATACATACATGAATTCACCAACCACCTTCTTGCTGATTACTCTTGTATCAGTCAACGTAGGCCAGGTTATGCTATCGTAACAAATAATTCTCAAATTTCAGTGGCTAGTAACAACAAATGTTTATTGCTCATTCAATATGACTATCATGGGTAGGCTGAGTCCCAGCTCCTCACTGGGATCCAGGATAAAGGTGTAGCCCTAACTGAGATATTGCTGGTCTTAGAGTAGAGAGATTACAGTACATGGTGGTCTATTCTTAGAGCATCTGCTCCAAAATGGTACACATACTTTCATTGGACAAAACAAATGACATAACCAAGACTGAGGTCAATAGGGCAGAGATTTCTAATTCCCTCCCAATAAATGGATTCCTCACTTTAAAAAGTAAGAACAGGGGCACCTGGGTGGCTCAGTCAGTTGAGTGTCTGACTGTTGATTTCAGCTCAGGTCATGATCCCAGAGTTGTGGGATCAAGCCTCACATTGGGCTCCATGATGAACGTGGAGCCTGCTTGGGATTCTCTCTCCCTCCCTCCCTCTGCCCCTCTTCTCTCCTTGTGTGCTCTCTCTCTCTCTTTCTCAAACAAACAAACAAACAAATAAATGTAAGAACATAATTTGAATAAGGCAGTCTAATATATTCTAAAGTCATATCTCCAACTCTAATTTCAAGGACAGGGACAAATTAGCTTTGTTCTTGTGCATAGAAAACAGCTCAAGTTCAGATCCACACTGGACCACCTCATAAGCCAATAGCAACAAAAACTCTAATTCTAAAGGTCCCCTTGCCATCTTC
This sequence comes from Panthera uncia, assembly GCF_023721935.1. Lineage (NCBI taxonomy): Eukaryota > Metazoa > Chordata > Mammalia > Carnivora > Felidae > Panthera > Panthera uncia. The sequence goes on from NW_026057588.1 coordinate 13,701,547, forward strand.
TGAATAGTGATCCATAGAAAGGGATTGGCCAGCGGAAACCCCTCTAAGAGCCAGTCTACTGCACCCTGAAGGCAGTGCCACTGGCTGCTCTCCATGGTTCTGAACACCACTATCTGCCAGAGCAGGGTGGTTTCTTCCATCCCTTGGATCTTGATGAATGCCTGTTAACATCTTCAGCACTTATAGGTAATGGTGGTGGTGGTGGTTTTTATTTTTGAGAGAGAGCGCGTGAGAGAGTGCATGCCAGTGGGGGAGGGGCGGAGAGACAGAGGGCAGGGCGGGGGGGCAGGGAGAATCTCAAGCAGGCTTCATGCTCAGAGGGGAGCACAACATGGGGCTCGATTCCACAATCATGAGATCATGACCTGAGCTGAAATCAGGAGCCAGATGCTTAACTGACTGTGCCACCCAGGTGTCCCGGTTGTTTTTTAAACGAAATACTGTAACATCACATATAGTTGTAGAACAAAAAGAACCATACCATTGTGTATTAAATGCAAATATGTTTATCAGGACTTTTTTTTTTTTTTTGCTTAAATAATAGAAAACCCCAACTCAAAACAATCAGAAATTTGTAATCTCATATAACCAGAGGTCTAAGGGTAAAATAGGCCAAGAGTTGGCTAATTCAGGAACTCACAGTAATGTTATCAATAATCCAGATTCTTCCTATCTCTCAGCCTTGCCATTCTCAGCATTTTAGCTTCACCCTTAAGTTAGGCCAACTTATGGTCACACGGGAGCTACTACAGTTCCAGACATTACATCCTCTTGGCAATATTCAGAGGAAGAAAAGGGACAGCATCCTACCACTCCACAGATTCAGCTCTTCTCCAGCCCACCAATCATCTCCATATTGCTAAACTCAGTGGTTGATTCTCAGTCCAATCTTTCATGATCTACTCACAATCATTGACATAGGTGATCATTCTTTGTTCTGTGAAACATACTCTTCGCTAGTTCCCACTTGCCTGATTTTCCTTCTACCTCTCTGGTGGCTCCTGCTCAGTCTTATTTTCTGATTATTCTCCTCCTCTCCCACTTATAGACATTGGAATATACCAGGGCTCATCCTGGTCTTTATCTTTCCTCAATCTGTAATGCATTTGGCTATTCTCATGGCTTTAGAACATAACCAGCCTCTACAGTCATGGCTCCTGGGACAGATTGAATTCTTGCTGCAAATTCTCCTCCGCACCCCCAAATCCACATCATTGGCATGGCCTCACTGAAGACAGAGTTTACTTCCCTGCCTCTCGATTTTGGACCAAGTCATGTGGATTTTTAAAGCCAATGATGTATGTCTAAAAGTGATGATGTGTCGTTCTCAAGCTAAGCTAAGCCTCATGGGTTTCCACTTGCCTGGGCTTTGGCCATGGCAATGAGAAGAGCTCCCCTGGCTTGCTGCTGTCCTTCAGACTGGCCTCGGATCTGAACCAGCCAGACCCACAGCTTGAAGCAGAGCCACCCATCTGAACCTGGCCGGAATCTGCCAGAGATTATCAGAGCCACCCCCGGCTGATCTGCAGATGCTGGGCTCGGTAAGTGGTTATTGTGGTTTTGAGATATTTGTGATTATTTATTACACAACACAAAGTGACTGATACCACTCCCAAATTTTGATCTTCAGACCTCACCCCTAAACTCAAAGCTTATACATCAAAGTGACTACCGAACAACTTCATTTAGATGTCCAATGGGCTTCTCAAACTTATCATGCCCCAAACGTAACTCCTGCTCTTCTCATGTTAACCCTGTTGTTTCTATAATCTTTCTCAGCCCAGTAAGTGGCAGCTCATCTTTCCAGACCCACAGGCGAAAGACCTTGGAATCATCCCTGGCTCCTCTCTTTTCTGTCATTTCTCACATCTGGTTAGTACACCCAGTTGGCTCTAATTGTAAGTATATGCTGAATCTGACGATTTCTCACTCTCTCCACTGCCCCCACCTAGTCTTGTCCACCGTCTTCCCCCTGGACCATGGCAGCAGCCTCCTCCCTGGGCTCCCAGTCTGTTCCCCAAACACAGCCAGAGGGACCCTGTGAACACCTGAGTCAGGCCAGGACCTCCCTTGCTCTCTCCTGGCTCCATTTTGCTCAGAGTAAAAGACAAAGTCCTCATATAAGGCCCCACATGACCTGCTCCCCTGACCTCCCTGATCTCATCTACTCCTCTCTCTTCTCACCTCTCTCCATTCTGGCCACACGAATTCCTTACCATTTCTTAAATATTCTTTTGCTCTGGCAGTTCCCTCTCCCTGGAATGCTCCCCCACCCTCCCCCAGCATTGCCATAGCTCCCTCCTTCCCCTCCTCAAGTCTTTGCTCGAGTGCTTCTTCCTGAGGCTTCCCTGACCACTCATTCAAAATTGTTCCTACTCTGTTCCATGCCCGCTGCTTGATTAACTTTTCTCCGTAGCATGTACACCACGTGGCATTCAATCACTTCATTTATTTTCTTTTGCTTATTGCCAGTCTCCCCACGTGGAATGCAATCTCCCCAAGGGCACTGTCTTTTTGTCTCATTAGTAAAGCCAATTACCCCCACGATCACTTTTTCAAGACTTGAGGTATAGTAGACATAGAATATTATATTAGTTCCAGCCATACAACATAAAGATTCGACGTCGGTACATATGAATAATCACCAACTAGGTCTAGTTAACATCCATCCCCGTACATTACTACGATGTTCTTTCCTGTGATGAGACTTTTTAAGATCTATCTTAGCAATGTTCAAATATGGGCTGCAGCATTCTTAACTGTGGTCATCATGCTGTGGTTACAATCCCGTGACATTTATCTCATAACGAAGAGTCAGTGCCTTTGCCCCTTTCCACCCATTTTTGTCCACATTCTACCTCTGCCCTGCCTCTGGCAACCACCAATTCTCTATTTCTGTGAGTTCGGTTTTGCGTGTGTGTGTGTGTGTGTGTGTGTGTGTTGTTTTCATGCGCCACACATAAGTGAGATCCTACGCTATTTGTCTTTTTTTCTGTCTGACTTATTTCACTCAGCATGTTGCTCTCAAGGTCCACCTGGGTTGTCGCAAACGGCAAGATTTCCCTTTTTCATGGCCAAATAACATCCCATCGTGTACCTATACCACATTTCCCTTATCCTTTCCTCCACTGGTGGTCACTTAGGGTGCTTCCATGACCTGGCTATCGTAGATAGGGCTGTGATGAACATGGGGGCGTAGATACCTTTTTGAATTTGTGTTTTGTTTTCTTCAGGTAAATACCCAGAAGTGGAGCTTCTGGGCCCATAATCACTGTGACTTTAGCCAACACCCAATTCCTCAGGGGATCTCTTGCCCCAGTTAGCTCTCCTAGGGGACATAAGACATTTTAGGGCAGAGTCACCACATTCATTTCCTATGGCTGGTGTAACAAATTGCCACAAGCTTAGTAGTCCGCAACAACAGCATTCACTCTCCGATAGTTCTAGAAGTCAGAAGGTAAAGACGAGACCTCAAAGACTAAAATCAAGGTGTCGGCAGGGTTGATTCCTCCGGGGGGATCCAGGGGAGAATTCATTTCCTCGTCTTTTTCAACTTCCACTGGTGGCCTGCATTCCTGGGCTTCGGGCCCCTTCCTCATCCTTGAAGCACAGCGCCCCAATCTCTGCTTCGGCTGTCACACCTTTCCCTCTGTGGTCAAGTCTCCCTCGACTGCCCGCTTACAAAGACATGTGTTTGCGATTGGAGTTCACCCAGGTAATCCCGGACAGTCTCCCCATCTGGAGATCTGTAACGCATTCACATCTGCGAAGTCTCTTTTTACCAAATAAGGTCACATTCACAGCTTCCAGGATTGGTACCAGAATATCTCTGGAGGCCGTTAATCAGCCCACCGCGGTCAGCCTTCTCTCTACCACACCCAGGCTGTGGACAGGCTGGATCCCCTTTTCTCTTCTCCTGGACATCTGTCCCCTATCCGCCTCTCGTGCCATCCCTCGACCTGCCTCTTACCCAAGCTTTGTGACAATCCTTCAATGTTTGTTCTTTCTTTAGGAACAGGAAACTTGGTCTGTCAGCAGGCAAATGGCTAACCCGAGTCAAGACTCATCTTCGTGTGGCATCATGTGCTCCCCTGGAGCTAAGTTCAGTGTCATGTGGCACTTCTGGGAAAGACCTAAAGGGTAAGGCATTCACTCTTCCCTCTCTCCCTCCCATTGTCCACCTGTTGTCTGGGATTGTGGGTGTGAAGGATGGAGAGCAAGCGACCATCTTGGACCATGAAGAGGAACCCACATACTGATGATGGAGCCACAGTATAGAAGGAGGTTGGGTCCTGACACTGGAGCCCCAGACAGCTTGGGCGACTGCCTCTCTTCATACAAGAGAGACTACTCCTCCTTTATAGTAAAACTCAATACTGATCTGCGATAGGCAGAGTAACTGTCCCCCCAAGATGTCCACGCTCTAATGCCTAGTCCCCATGCAAGTGTAATGGTGGCGGCGCCTGGGTGGCTCAGTCGGTTAAGCTACCAACACTTGATTTAGGCTCAGGTGATAAACCCAGGGTCGTGGAATCCAGGGCCGTCTGGGGTTCTGTGCTGAGCATGAAGCCTGCTTAAGATTCTCTCTCTCTGAAAAAAAAAAAAAAAAAAAAAGATTCTCTCTCTGCCCCTCCCCCCTCTCAAACAAATATACCAATGACGAATATAAGCAATAAAAAGGAAAGGTCCCATGCAAGCCTCAAAGCTAAGAAGCTACAACTAGCTTTCGTGTCTTAGCCCCACTTCACACACGAAGAAGCTGAAGTCTACAGAGGTTGTTCAACGTGCCCAAGTGCACGGAGCTCGTGAAGGGCAGAGTCGGGATTTGAACCTGGACGCCGGCACGCCCGGGCTGCCTGGTGAATCTCCGTGCTCTGGCGCCACCTCGCGAGGGCTCCCTGCCTCCCCTAACCCGTCCCGCAGCCGCCGAAGCCCCGCCCCGCTTCGGGCTCCACCCAGGGTTTCACCCGCACCGGCACCCGCACCCGCACACGCACCCGCACCCGCGGCTGCAGGGACTCTTGGGCCAACGCTGTTCCAGCCCTGAGGAGTCTCGGACTTCGCTTCCTCCACAGCCTTCCTCCTGAAATTTCATTGGAGTTTCTCTTTCTATCTAACCGCTGCCCGGGCGTCCACTTGGCCTTGCCCACCTCCCAAATCCTGCCACAACCTCCTGGTGACAGGTTCCATATTTGGAGCTGCATTCTCGCTACACCTGTCTCGGCCGGGGAGAGACGCTTCTTCAGTGGCCCCCAGCAGCCTGGCGGCACCCGGGAGCTCGCGGGAAATGCAGAGCCTAGATCCTTCACCCAGACCTGTTGGATCGGTTTCTTAAGACCCTCCCCCCTCCCTCCCCAAGCGATTTGCGGCGCAGTGAAGGTTGAGTAGCCTTGACCTAGACCGCAAGGGGGCCATGGGATCCAAGGGAGGCTTGGAAACAAGGAGCCTCACCTGGGGCCGGTGTAGCTGAGAATACGGTCTTCAACCACGTCCTGAAGTTGGATGATGACTGACCTTCTGTCTGTGTTGGAGAAGATTCAAGTTCATGTGAGGCATTTGGTTCCAGGCACGGCCTTATGAGGCTCCCCCTGGGACCCCCAAGACCTGTCCCTTTTTCTATGGCTAACGTGTTTTTTTTTTTTTTAATCAGGAAAATTCTGTGAAATACGTCTTATAGAAGCTGAAAAACTTGAGGTGTCAATACAGAAAATTCTAGATGTAATAAAGTCAGTCACCTGCGGAGACTTAGGAGACCAAAACCCTACCCAGCGTTTTTTTCAAACTCCAGGAGGCATCAAATTACCAGGAGGGCATTTAACACTCAGATTGTGGGGCTCCACCCCTAGAGTTTCTGATTCATCCAACTTGGGTGAGGCTGAGAATTTGCACTGACTTCTAACAAGTCCCCGGGGGATGCTGATGACATTGATCCGGGGACCACACTTCTGAGAATCCCTATTTCCAAACCATAGGAGTATGGCTGCTTGGGGGGGGGGGGGTGGTCATATTAGCCCTTAAGGATTATACAGAAATAATCCCACCAGTGACATATCATTGCAGAAGCGTAGTGAGTTCCCCTGATCCAGTGTGAACTTGAACTTGAGTACTGACCTGAATATTTTCCTGTACTTACGCAACAGACAGCATTTTCATTTCAACGGTGTGCCACCTATAATGTTGTCTGTGTTCAGGCACCACCTTGATTGAGACAAATACTTCCTTTTTCTACTGGTGGCAATTTCACGTGCACACCAATCTCCTTTTTTACGGTCTTGTGAAAAATGTGGCATTCAGGTTGTGAGCTCTGAAACGATTTTTTCCTGATGATACAAATCCAAATATACCAGTGGATATTAAGGGGGAAACTGGCTATTCTTTGCACTGTATTCCCAGAGTCCTTTGCAATGCCCCGTTTTAACTCTCTTCACATTGTGTTCAAATTATTGATCGACTTTCTCAAGGGCTCATGGGTTCCTCAAGGGCAGGGCATTCTTCCATTTTTTTTTTTTTTTTGAAAAAAAAAGGAAAAAAGGAGATGTTTACTTTTCTACTATTTGCCCAGTTTGTGTTAATAAACAGTAAGGAAATTGTTTCTGGGTGAAGATGCCTGTGGGTGCTCACTCTGGGACATCAGAAATGTGCATGGACTTTTGTGCTTTGGAGATTTCATGGGGTGTAGAGCGGGAGTGGTTGAGGGCTGGGGGCTTGTTGTTGATGGTGGGTGTGCTTCTGTCCGGGGGCGGGGACAGAGTTTCTCCCCGACTGTGTCCAAGCATGTGTCTGCGCTGAGTGCGTGCTGTTCTCTAGAACTCACCAGTGAGTCTCAGTGACCATCAGTGGTCGACTGTGTCACAGCATGTCCCTCCCCTCCCCTGCCTGTGTATGTGTCCCCGGATTGGGGATGCCGTGCCCTCGCTCTGGGTCTCCGTGGATTCTCTCTGATGCTGGCTGTGTGCTACGGTCCACAGCCAGGGGTCCTGTTGCTGGGTCTGTCTCCCCATCAGGGTATCCTTGCTGTCCCGTGTCGCTACAGTGTCTGATGTTCGTGGCCCTCTCCAACAGCACTATGCTTTCCTGTCTCCATCCCTGAGTCCAGGGACCCATGCAGAGCTGGGAGGGTGGGGGCTCTGTGTCCCTGAGGTCAAGGAGGCCGGCTGGGAAGTTAGCGGCTGGAGATTAGATTTCATGGGCTCACAGGAGGAAAGGAGGGAGAAGGATCCAGGTTTTGGTTTGGGGCAGGGCCAGGCCAGGATCCAGGGTCTCAAAATCATCATTATAAGACAGTCATAACTGCTCCCGTCTCTGGAGCTTGTTCCCTGTGCTGGGCACTGTACTTTGTGCTTTATATATTTATATTGATAATGTTTTTGTTCAGTATTACAGATTAAGTATTTATATTATATGTATAAATAAAAATTATGTGGATTGTTCCTAATGTTTATGAATAAGATTTAATTGTGTCAGTTATAGATTTCTTTATATAGTTATTTTCTTTTTTTAAATGTTTAGGGGTGCCTGGGTGGCTCAGCCGGTTAAATGTCTGACTTCGCCTGAGGTCATGATCTCACGGTTCGTGGGTTCAAGCCCCACGTCCGCTCTGTGCTGACAGCTCAGAGCCTGGAGTCTGCTTCCCATTCTGTGTCTCCCTTTCTCTGCCCCTCTCCCGCTCATGCTCTGTCTCTGTCTCTCAAAAATAAATAAACATTTTTTTAACGTTTATTTTTGAGAGAGTGAGAGAAAGCAAAAGAGAGAGAGAGAGGGTGCGAGCACACAAGTGGGGGAGGGGCAGAGAGAGAGGGGGAGACACAGAATCCGAAGCAGGCTCCAGGCTCTGAGCTGTCAGCACCGAGCCCGACGCGGGGCTCGAACCCACGAATCACGAGATCATGACCTGAGCTGAACTCTCAACCCACTGAGCCACCCGGGCGCCCCATAGTAAATTTCTATTGTCCTTTTCTATCATCCCATTGAAGGTAGGAGGAAACCAAAGCTCAGAGAGGTGAGTTCACTTGCCCAAGGTCACTCAACAGAGTGACAAGAGTCAAAACTTTGAACCTACTTCCAAGTGTTTCTAGCCTTTGGCTCCTCACCCCTGCATGACCCTGGCAAAAGCGGGGAGACAGCATCTGGGGGCCCCGGGGGTGGCGGCAGGGCGAGCTGGTCGGGGAGAAGAGCAGACTTGTGCTGCTTTGTGTTTATTGAGCTCTTACTGTGTGCCAGGCACCGTGCTCAGGGCTGACGTAGTAACAGTGATGGCAAATGCCCACAGGACACTTGGCAAGGGCCCTACCATTAGTGCTGTCACGGGGACTAACTCACTGACCCCTTATGCCAGCATCCTGAGGTGGATCCCATCGTTGTCCCCCTGGGGCCCTGCTCAAAGAGGAGCTGGGATTTGGCCCCAGGCAGCCTGGCTCTGTAGGCCGTTCACTTACCCCCTCCCCCTGTACTTTCCGTCACCCTTTGTAATCTTCATAACAATCCTATTGTACAATGTATCATCCATTAAATTTTTTTTCATGTTTATTTATTTTGAGAGAAAGAGAGAGAGAGAGAGAGAGAGAGAATCCAAGCAGGCTCCACACTGTCAGCACAGAGCCCGACAGGGGGCTCAATCTCACCAACTGTAAGATCATGACCTGAGCCAAAATCAAGAGTCAGACACTCAATCAGCCGCCCAGGTGCCCGGAATATCACCCATTTTACAGATGAGGAAACCAAGGCCAGACTTGGCCTTACCCACAGAGCCACAGACTTGAAACACTGATTGTTGATGGGTTCATCCACTCTTCACTCTGTGCTCGCCTGGCAGGCAGCAAGGAACTCCAAAGTCTCTGAAGGGTCTTGGCCAGGCCCCCAGATGCCCAGCTCCCTGTCCCCCTGTGAGGTCCCAGCCTACCCACCCTTCCTTTGCTGCTCCTTAAGTTTCCCTTCGGCTTATGTCATTTCTGCTTGTGATTGGTCACCGCTTACTGTATGTTACAAGAATTGTCTACTTTTTCCCAGGTTAAAAGGTTTTTGTTTAGGCTGTGTTTGTTGCTATACAAAAGGTTTACATGTTATACAGCTCAATAGGTCCTCTGTTTATCTTATAAATTCAAGATTTCCAGTCTTCTTAAGCAAATCTTCTGGCTCCTGGGAAATGGGGAGGAGGTTGTGGCAGCCTCCTGTTCCTCCCCTTTCCGCTTCCAAGGCTTGCCTTTCTTGGGGAGGGGGTTGTTTGATATCTTCTTGTCCATTTGTAAGCACTCTT
>NW_026057588.1:13710809-13786297 GCF_023721935.1 Panthera uncia
CCGGCCCCGCCTCCGCGTCCAAAGCGCGAACCGCACCACCACCCCCCGCCCCCGCCACGCGGCGCCCCCGACCCACGTGGGGACTCCCTAGAACCAATCCCTAGAACCAATCCCGGAGGACCCCCTTCCCCTCCCCGCACCCTGCCCCCAGCAAGGCCATGCCCTTCGGACCCAGCTCTGGGATTCCCGGACTCGGCAGCTGACCCCACCCTCCAGCCCGCCTCCCACCTTCCTGAATCCTCCACCTGCGGATCCGTCCAGAGCCTGGCAGTTCTAGGCCTGGCTTGGGGATGGGGAGCCACCAATCCTCTCACCCTGGAGCCCCCAGAACCGAAGCCAGTCGTCCCACCCCCAGATCGTCGGGTCCTGGAGCTCCCAGACCCAACTCTGGGACTCCCAGACTCTAAACTGACCCACTGCAAGACCCCAAACCCAGTTCCAGGAAGCCCCCAGCTACCCTCATGCTCCCCATCCACCTAGACCCTCTAGATGGGCCTCCGCCCTGGAAACCAGTCCCAGGAGGCCCTGCTAGGGTTCTGGAGGCCTCCAGACCCAACTTTGGAGGCCCCTGAGCCCACTCTGCACTCTCGCATGCAAGCTCACAGACCCTGGGGCCCTACACCGAGTCAGAGCTCTCTCCACCTGTTGGGTCCCTCCCCCTGCAAGAGCGCCCTGAGCTCCCAGGACACCTAGGTCCTGAACTCAGAGCCCAGCCCCAGCCCTCCACCCCATCTCAGGCTTTCAGAAGCCCCCACACCCTGGATCTCTGAGCCCCTGGCATCCCCCACTGGTGACAATTTTTGACTCTGTTGCAGGTGTTATTGATGCCTTAGAGGTACCTCGTGTCCAACCCCCACAGAGTGCAGAGGCCCCTCACCTGGGGTATGCTGAAGGCCCCAAGTCCCAGGAGGAGAGAACTTTCTTCCTGCCCCCTCCCCACCCTGTCTTCCCTGCAATATAGAGTGTGCTTGTGAAGTTACCCTGCCTGCCATCTACTCGTGCTTGGGGCGCAAGTCCACCCTGGAAAGGGCGGGCGGGGGGGGGGGGGGATGTCGGGGGAGAGAGCAGGGTGGTGAGGCCTGCATCAGCCTATACTTGGGACAATGCTGTAGGTGGGGACATACTCATAGATTCTGCCATGGATTTAGGTGTGCACAAAGGCACACATCCACAGGACACGCGTGTGACATGTACCGTTGGCTGACTGTTAAACGTTCAAATGCTTCCCACACTTTTTGGTAGATAGCCCTCCCCTGAATGTCCCCCCCCCCGGCCCGCCCCCAACTGTTCTGGCCTGCCAGGGACCTCCAGATTCCCTCAGGATTCACGCATGGAACAGCAGGAGGCCTCCAAGGACCCTGCCCAGGCTAAGACCGGGGTCTCCTGCGTGATCTGGCCAGAGCCCCGGGTTTAGGGGTGGTTAAAGACTTTCAATCTCTTTTTCCCCAACACATGGAAAAAATTTTAGTTCAGATTTGCAGTCTGTCCCGCCACTGTCCCCAGCACGATGGCCCCGGATGGATACCATACCTTGCTGGGTTCGGGGGCTCTGGAGGACTGAGGCGGAGAAATGAGGGTCTTGGGGGAAAAGATATGGGGACGGCTCTAGGGGTTGAGAACTTGGGGGTGCGGGGAGAAGGGGAACAGTCTGAGACTAAGAGATGCCAGAGAAGAGGCAGGTGGGGGCCCCAAGAGGCTGTAAACTGGGGACATGTGGAGAGATCAGCGGTCAAGGGAGGTGCGAAGGGCACAGGGGCTGTGGGGTGCTGGAAAATCACGCTGTGAACTCAGTGACATTCTAAAGAAGCAAACGCCAGGGAAAAGACTCCGCATCCCCACGCACACACATTTATTCATCGATCCACAAGGATGCGCGAAGCACCTACTGCCTGTCGAGCACTAACTCAGGAGGAAGTGGCCGCTGCCCTCATGGAGCTCAGAGAGTGCGGAAGCAATGCCAACGAGTCAGACGTCCAAGGGTGTGGGAAGATGCCAAGCGGGGAGCCGAGGGCCAGGCAGGAATAAGGGGCCCAGGAGGTGGTCAGAGATCAAGGAGAAGCTGAGGGGTCATGAAGGGATTAAGGGAACAGGTGGTGGTGAGCACCAGGGAGGTGCGAAGAGAAGGCCACAGAGCCGAAGGGTCAGGGAGGTGCCAAGGGATCGGGTAAAGCGTCAAGGCTGTGGACAAGTGACACCGGGGGTCAGAACAGGCCCGGAGTCTGCCAGTCACTCCCTGAACTGCACGGACACGGAGGAGTCTGTCACCCTCGTCCGCCGCAGCCCCCCAGGCTCCATCCGGTTCTTGGTCTTGTGCAGGAAGTGGACGAAGCGCACGCCAGGGCCATACTGGCGGAACACGTGGGACACCTGTGGCAGCACCCAGGGTTAGGGGAGAAGTCCTTGTTAGGGACCTGCGATCCCTACCCTACCCTGCCCTCTGCCCTCTCTGAGGTGACAGGAACACGTGTCTGGGGATGGCAGCCGGGGACAGAGCCTCACCTGGATCCAGCAGCCGGGGCGGCCTCTCCCGGAGGCCCGGGGGGCCACGTGGTGCTGCGCGATGACCGTGCGGCGGTCGGCTGCCAGCAGCCAGACGTGCAGCTCATAGACACACGTGTCCAGCCGGCTGTCCTCGTACCTGGGGGTGGGGTCCAGGCCTTCAGCTGCCACTGCGGCCCCGACGTCCCGGCCCCAACCCCTGGCCCTGATGGCCATTCAGCACACGCTCACTGGCACCCGCTCTGTGCACCCGGGGCCTGGCAGTGCTGGCCACACAGCAAGATGGCCCCACACCCTTGCGGGAGTCACAGTCTGATGGGGGAGGCAGACCTGTCACCAGTGAAACCAAGAAGGGTGGGGGCTGGGAGGGGGGAGGTCTGGGGGCACATAATGCATAATGTGTCTGCCCCAGCTCGAGGGTAGTCAGGAAAGGATTCTTGTGTAACCATGCGTGACGGAACCCCAAAGGATAAGGGCTTTATCTCGAGAACAGGGGGTGCCGAGCATCTCAGAAAGAAGGACCGGCCTCCGGCCTGGCCCATCTCAAAAGCTGGGAGTCTCAGGGCGAAGGGGCTAGTGCAGTGGGCGGGGCTGGGTCCTGCAGCGGGCGAGCCGGTCTTGGTGATGAGCTCAGACCAAAGGGGAGGAAAGGTGAGGTTTCCACATCCGGGAGCCCATCCCGTGAGCTGGCGGGGACAGGCTGGCCGGGCAGGGGCACGTACCAGTCCATGACTGTGATGTCTGGCTGCTCATCGTCGAGGAGCTCCTCCCAGAGGCCCTCGGCCATAAGATCCACACACTGCTGCTTCACGGTCCAGCTGCGGGACAGGGCAGTGGGGGTGGGGGGGGGCGGTGAGGCCTGGGACGTGCTGGGGTCCTAGCGCCCTCGCAGAGACATCAAGGGCACCCACATAAGGGCGCCGAGCACTCAGTCAGCACCTTGAGGGTTCCTCTATTCCCCTCTGAGGGCCATTCCTTTGGAACCCCATGATGCAGATGAGAAACAGAGGCTCAAGAAGGGAAGTCACTGGCCTTAGGGATCCCAACCCAGGCGCGTGTGACTGAGGCCCTGAGTTACACCGTCTCCCCTAATGTGCAGAAATGAGGCTCGGTTTGATGGAGAATCAATAGTGGCCTGGTGACTCCCTCTCCCGGGGGGAAAAAAGTGGAGAAAACAACACTAAGACCTGTTATTTATTGAACATCTACTACATGCGGGCGGGACCTAGCCAGCCAGACCCTCCCTTGTGTTTTGTGAGCATTCTTTTATGCCAAAGCCTGTGCACCGAGCAGGAGACTGAGGCCCAGAGGGGCAAAGTCAGTTTCTCTAGGTCCCGCAGCCAGACCCTGGGGCAGGGAACCAAATGCAGGCCACACACATCCCGGCCGCTCACCTGAGGTTCTGCTGGAGCTTCTCGGTCCTAATGTACCAGCCGTGGAAGTTGCCTGGCAGGTGGAGGAGCAGAGCGTTAGGACAAGCACATTCTCCAGGACTGTCCCCTCCCCTCGGGCGCTGCCACCAGCACTCACCCAGAGTCTCCAGGGGCTGCTGGGTGGGACCAGTAGGGGGTGCTGGCTCATAAATGTTGATGCCTGAAATGCACAAGGTGAGTGGAGCCTCGGGCAGGCTGAAATTGCCTCCAGCGCCCCCCACCCCCACCCCGTCCCACCCCTACCCGCCTCCACCGGACTCCCTCCCCCCCCCCGAGGGCTCCGCTGGAAGGGCAGGAATCTGTGCCAGACCGGACCTGCCTGGCAGCGACGTGTGAGTCAGAGCCTTGCCAGAGCCCTGAGAATGTCCGGGGGGGGGGAAAAGCGACGGTGCGGTGAAGAGGGAGGGTGGAAGGAGGAGGGCGTCCTGGTGTGACAGATAGAGGGACCGAGAGAGAAAGAGAGGCACGTAGAGAAAGAGACAGAAATACAGGCGGAGGGAGGCAGGGAGAGGTAGAGATACGGGGTAAGACAAAGAGACACAAGGGGACATAGCAGGGGCAAATGATACAGACAGAGACAGAGGGCCGTGCAAGGTGGGACGAAGAGAGGCGCCAGGAGACGGAGAGGGGCACAATGACGGGAGAGCCGGGGAAGGATGCAGAGAAGGCGAGAAGGGCAGAGAAGGAGAGACGGAGGGCTGCGAGGGTGCCGCGCGCGGCGGAAGAGGCGGGGCTTCGGGGCCGGGTGCCCTGCGGGTCCCGCACCTTCGGGGTTGGGCGAGCGCAGCAGGTTGCGGTAGAGCGGCCGCCGCAGGAACAGCAGCTTCCAGGTGAGGCGGGGGGGCAGCTCCAGGCTCCCGCCGGGCGGCCCCCACTCCTCCAGCAGCAGCTGCCGGGCGTAGGCCTCCGACGGCTGCTCGGGCCGGGGGGACCCGGGGGACTCGGGGGGCGCGGGGGACGGCGGCGACGGCGGCGACGGCGGCGGGGGCGGGGACGGCGGCTCCCGGGGGCTCTCGGGCTGGTCGGTGTCCATCCCGCTGCCGAGCGCGTGTGGGTCGCGCACCTGCTCGGTCTGTGGGCTCCGGGCGACTGTGCCGGGCTCGGCCGCGGGGCTCGGGGTTAACTGGGGGCGGGAGGGGCGGGGCGCTCGGCGGGCATTTAAGAGACGGGTGTGTTGGGAAAGGCCCTCGGTCCCAGGCCCTCCGCCCTCAGACTTAGGAGTCCGGGGCCCCAGTCCCCTGCCCCTTCAGACCAGGAGTCCGGGTCCTCTCCTCCGCCGGGACCCAGGAGTCCAGGCGCCCAGCCCCGCTTCAGTTTCCCAAGCCTCCTGCCGCAGTTTCCCCGGGGCCGGCCGAGGGCCCAGGCATTGGCCCTGGGAGAAGCGTGTGACAAAAGAGCTAATACCAGGGCTCCCCGCCCTCATCAAGACCTGGCATGGCGGGGTTCAGAGGTCAATTGAGGAAGACCCCCTCCTGCCCCCACCCCGTTCTCATCCAGAGGGTAGGAGGTGGGGGGAGGTCCTACCTCTGCTGCTTCCTCCTCCCCCCTCACCTGGGCCATACCCTTGGGACCCTGACAGGGCCACCCGGGTGGCTGAGTCAGGTAAGCGCCTTGATTTCAGCTCAGGTCATGATCTCACAGTTTGTGAGTTCGAGCCCCGCTTAGGGCTCTGTGCTGATGGTGCGGAGTCTGCTTGGGATTCTCCCTTTCTCCCTATCTGCCCTGCATGCACTCTCTCTCTCTCTCTCTCTCTCTCAAAATAAATAAACTTTAGAGAGAGACAGAGAGAGAGGGACAGAGAGAGAGAGAGAAAATGGGGGGCGGGGGGCGGGGCAGAGAGAGAGGAAGACACAGAATCTGAAGCAGGCTTCAGGCTCTGAGTTGTCAGCACAGAGCCTGATGCGGGGCTCGAACTCACAGACCGCGAGATCACGACCTGAGCTGAAGTCTTGTGCTTAACTGACTGAGCCCCCCAGGTGCCCCAATAAACTTTTTTTTTAGAAAGAGAGAGATGCAGAGGGACAGATGTGAAGGCACGAGATGGGGGACCCCAGGGAAGCCCTGAGAGAGCAGCAGAGAGGGGAGCAGCAACCCCACCTGGGTTTGGGGGGGCCTGTACCCCTTCCCGGGACAGGGGCAGGGCTTAGGCACTGCCAACCCCTCTTTCCTCATAGGTCCTGGGGATTTTGGAGTGAGGGGTAGGGCGATGGTGGGGGCAAGAGGTCGGGGTGCGGAGGAAGTGGGGTGCCGGAGGAACCTGTAGGGCCGGATGCCCGCGGCCACATCCTCCGGGGCCCCATCCCACACCGGCCCAGGCAAGCACAGGCACAGAGTTCCGCACGGATTACCGGCGACAGTTTTCACAGTGGGTGCTTCCTGTGTACTAGGTGCTGTTCTAAGTGCTTATGGGTTCATTTCGTCCTCCAGCAACAGGGGAGGTGGACGCCCCTATTATCTGCACTTCGGAGACCCAGGAAAGGCGGCAGCACACAGGGGTGGCGCTGCGACCCGGCCCTGCGCACCCAGTGCCTGTGTTGCCGGCGCACCGACCCCGTGTGGGGTGTGTTGTTATTCCCATTTCACAGATGAGGAAAGAGAGGCCACCCTCACAGGCCTGGTCCCATGCTGCCCTAAATAACCCCGTATGCTTCCACGGGCACTTCCTGCCCCGGATTCCTGCAAGATGCGGACGGACACACGTTCCAGACACTCAGAGTTGAGCTCACACCCGAATGAAGCTGCTCGTGTAATTGAGGGCTGCTTGCGTGCCAGGCATTGTTCCGCGTTCTTTAGGTGGAGTAATTAACTCGATCGCCGCATCCTCCCTAGGAAATGAAGTCCGTCATTGCACCCATTTTGCAGATGAGGAACCGGAGACGCAGAGAGGTCTAGTAACTCATCCGCGGTTGCACAGCTGGCGGGTCGACAGGTGGATACACCAGAGTTTCCGCGGAGGCACACGGACAGGGACACAGAATCAAATACCCCCACCCCCAGGGAGGAATACTGGCCCGCACAGAAGCACGCGAGAGATGATGGTCACATTTACTGGGTGTCTGTCTTTAACTCATGGAACCTCACAACAAGCCCGGGTAGGGGGGATCTAGCCATGGTTCCTTCATTCACAGATTGGGAAACTGAGGCAAGAGGTGAGATGACCTGTCCTGGGAAAGGTGAGAATTAGCTAGGGTCTTGGGCGGGGTGGGGGGGGGTGGTGGCAGGCGGGACCCATGGGAGGGAGCAGACCAACTGTTGCCCTCAAGGGCTGGCACCCAGACGCACCAGGAAGGCCTCAGGTGTTTCCCAAAAACTCGCAGAGCTCCTGGCACACGCACAGCCAGAGACACTCCCCCGGCCGCCACAAGCACACAACACACACCCATATCTATGCACCCATATCTGGCCGCCTGCCCACCTGACCTCGCTGGAGAGGGAGCACAGGAGCAGGGGTGGGGGAGGAGGAAGAGGAAGGGCAGAGAAGAGCGGGAGTGTCTTTCGCGGGGAGTCACAGTTGTTCCTGGGTCAGAATCCAAGGCAGAGAGTGGCCTGGGGCCAGAGACCTAAAAGGAAGAGCGGCAAGGAGTGTGTAGAGTGGGGTCTACACCCCTGCCCCGCCTGCTCCCCTGGCCTGTCATGGTTTCCACACCACACTTCACATCGTCTCCTTCCTGGGTCCTCACCCCCTTCTATATCACACACACACACACACACACACACACACACACACACGGATACAGTCAGAGGGGTCCTACAAGAGCCCAAACCCAAGCAGACACTCCCCCACTTAAAACCACCATGGCTCCCCAGTGCCCTCAGGAACTCTTGGACTGACATTCGAGGCCCGGATTTCTGGTCCCTGCCCCCATAACCTGTGCTCTCCCATCAGGGATTTTGTTCCCAAAGTTCTTTCCACCTTGAATGACTTTCCCCCTCACTCACCCCCCCCCAGACTCCATGTCCCAAACTTTGCAGCATGTCAGACTCACACAGGGAGCTTATGCAGAATGTGTCTTCCCAGGTGCCACTCCCAGGCGCCTGACTCAATCCCTCTGGGCCCCAGAATCCAAAATTTCAGAAGCACCTCTCCCCCTGACACTCCTATGAGAAACATTCTTACTTAAATCTGAGGAATCCAGGCCACAACCCGGGGCCCTGCAAAGCCAAGCGGCTTTCAACATTAGACCTCAAATGTCCCCCTGTCTCCACCTTCAAGGAATAAAGGTCTTAGTGTGGGGACCCATCTTCCAAACAGGCTGAGGCCTGGGTGACCGACATAGCGCCCCTCCTCAAGGGCACCTCTCATGGGTCACGAAACATTCAAGACCATGAGCAATGGTGGGACCACTTTGGAAATCACTTCGACAATTTTTTTAAGTGTATTTATTTTGAGAGAGAGGGAGAGGAGGGGAGGGGCAGAGAGACAGAGAGAATCCCAAGCAGGCTCCACACTGTCGGCCTAGAGCTCAACGCGGGGCTGGAGCTCATGAACTGAGGTCATGACCTGAGCCGAGATCAAGAGTCAGACACGTGGGGCCCCTGGGTGGCTCCGTCGGTTAAGCGTCCGACTTCAGCTCAGGTCATGATCTCAGGGCTCTTGAGTTCAAGCCCCGCATCCGGCTCTGTGCTGACAGCTCAGAGCCTGGAGCCCGTTTCGGAGTCTGTGTCTCCCTGTCTCTCTGTCCCTCCCCTGCTCATGCTCTCTCTCAAAAATAAACATTTAAAAAATTAAAAAAAAAAAAAAAAGGGTTGGACGCTCAACCGACTGAGCCACCCAGGCGCCCCAACAATTTCTTATGAAACCAGATATCCGGGGAGCCTGACTGGCTCAGTCGAAAGAGCATTCGATTCTTGATCTTGGGCTCTTGAACTCAAGCCCCACGTTGGGTGTAGAGATTACTTAAAAAAAAAAACCAAACAAACATGAAGAAAACAAAAACAACAAATATCCTCCCACCCTACAACGCAGCCGTCCCACCACGCCGAGGACTCAGCCACGGGACACGAAAGCACAGGTCCACACAAAAGCCCACACACCACGCTTTTTCATAACAGCTCCAAGCTGAGAACAGCACAAGGTGCTCATGCTCTCTCCTCTCAGTAAGGAAAAGGGATAAAGCATCGAAACATACAAGCGTGCGCACGAAACCACACACTGTCACGCAGAGTGGCAAATGCCAAGCAAAAAAGTGCACGTGCTCTGCGGTTCCGCTTAGGGAAAATGCCGGAAGAGGAGGCAGTCACCTAGAATCCAAGAAGGGAGGTTGCTGGCTCCCTGGACCCGGGAGGGTCCCCTTTAAAGAGGCACGAGGCGGCGGGTGGGGGGGTGCTTTCTGGGAGGATGAGGCAGTTGTCTTAGTGGTGGTGGTTATATATGTGTGTGAATACGTTTGTCAAAACTCGCCCAGCGGTGTGTTTAAAATGGGTGTGTTTGGGGGGGGGGGCGCCTGGGTGGCTCAGTCAGTTAGGCGTCCGACTCTTGACTTGGGCTCAGGTCATGATCTCACCGTTCGTGGGTTCGAGCCGGAGCCTGCTTGGGATTCTCTCTCTCCCGATCTCTCTCTGCCCCTCCTCCCCCCCCCCCCCGCGCGCACTCTCTGGGTCTCAAAATAAATAAATAAACATTAACAGAATAAAATAAAATGGGTGTGTTGTATTGTAAATTATACCTCAGTAAGAAGCAAAACAAAAAGAATACGGCAACTCTCTCTACATACTAATAAGAAATTATCTACAAGCTTATTAAGTGAAAAAAGCGCGGTGACCGACAGGGGACCTTATATGCTACTATTCGTGTGAAGAAAAAAATATATGCAAAGCAAACAAGGATCCCTGGCTTCCCATTGCCTTTCTACCTCTTATTCTTTTAACAAATACTTAAGTATTACATAATAATAAGTAATAATACTTATCAAGTACCACTATTACTTATATCCCCCAGCCCTGTGCATTGGGGAGATAATGTGGAAGAACAGACAGATTCCTGTCCTCATGGAGCCTCCGGCCTTGTCGGGGGAGGTATGGACTTCAACAAGTCCAGGGGTAGCTGGTTAATTAACAAACAGCATCAAGTGCTTTGACGAAAAAGAACAGACTGTGAGGACGGAGGAGAGGAGCAGGAAGCCTGCTTTAACTAGGGTAGTTAGGGAGGACTTCCGAAGGAGGTGACATTCGAGTGGAGACCTGAAGAAAGGGGAAGAGCTGAGCCTATCCAAGCAGCAGGAACAGCAAGTGCAAAGGCCCTGGGGTGGGACCAAGCTTAGTGTGTTTGGGGAACAGCAGGGAGGCCCAGGCAGCTGGAACAGAGGAATGTAGGGCATTGGGGGGCAGCTTAGGTAGGGAGCGGTAGGTAGGTAGGTGGAATACATTCTAAATGAGACCCCGGGGAAGGTCTCAGCTGGAAAATGATCTCTGGCTGAGAGTGGTCAGGGGAACAGCGAGGAGGCAGATGAGGGTGCACAGGACCAGGGCGGGGTCATGGAATGACAGGCAGAGGACAGGTTCAGTATCCCCTCTCGATTGGCCCTGGGCCGTGGACAGATGGTGGCACCATTATCAGAGAGGGGAATATGGAAGGCGGGACAGATGCGAACTTGGGGAAGAGAGACAGGAAATCGAGCGTTGTATGTAGGTTGTGTGAAGTGCAGGACATCCAAAGGGACGGTGCCAGGCGGTGACTGGATATACGAGGCCACAGTTGAGGGACAGATCAGGGCTGAGACCCAGATCTGGGAGGCACCACCGTGTCGACAGCGGAAGAAAATAATGAGATATAACAACAATAATGATTGCAATTACGGAGCGCTTACTCTGGACCAGACACTGCCCAATGCGCTCGTGTGTATTCACGTAACGCACTCACTGCGGTAGGTATTGTTATTATTAAGCCCACTTCACTGGGAGGAAACTGGGGCACAGAGAGGTAAAGTGACTTGCCCAAGGTCACCCAGCCAGGACGTGGCAGAACTGAGATTTGAACCCCAGCGGGCTGGCCCCAGAGTCTGCATCCCTAGGGAGGGTGGCTGAGGTTGGGGTCCAAGGTCCTCATGCTAGTACCTGGCCCCCAGTGGGACCCTTCTTACCAGCCATCTGACCATGGCTCTGCTCTCCTTAAAACCCCTCCCGTAGCCCCAAAGGCCTCAGAGGGGATCCTGGTTAGCAGTCCAGTCTCTAAGTCATGGAGCTGGTCCCCAGCTACCCGGACACCGCCCCTGCCCCCTCTCTGCATTCCGGCAGCTCCAACTGCCATTCCTAGGATTCAGAGCCCTCAGGAGGAGGACAGATGAAGGCTGTGCTGGGCACGGTGACAGGGCTCCATCTCGTCCCAGGTGGGAAGTCCCGCTGGGGTCTGTCGGTCCGTCTGCCCCATTACACACGGTGTACGACTTTCCTAGGGCTGCACAGCCAATGAGCACACACGTGGTGGCCTGAAACAACAGAAGCTTATTCTAAATCCGAAATCAGGGGTCGGCAGGGTCTCGCTCCCTCCAGAGGCTTTAGGGGAGAATCCTTCCTTGCCTCTCGTGCCTTTTGGTGGCTGCCGTGTTCCGTGGCTTGTGGCCACCTCGCTCTAACCTCTGCCTCTGTGGTCATGCTGCTTCCTCTTCACTCTCAGATTTCCCACTGCTTCGCTCTTTTTTCCCCCTAAAGTTAATTTATTTTGAGGGGGGAGGGGCAGAGAGAGGGAGAGAGAGAATCCCAAGCAGGCTTTTTGCTGTCAGGGCAGAGTCCAGTGTGGGGCTCGATCCCACGAACCACAAGATCATGACATGAGCTGAGATCAAGAGTCGGACGCTCAACAGGCTGAGCCACCCAGGCCCCTCTGCCTCACTCGCATAGGTCAGTGACATTTGTCATTAAATCTAGGGCCCACCTGACTAATCCAGGATGACCTTTCCACCTCAAGCTCTCTAACCTGATTATATCTATAAAAACCCTTTTTCCAAGTAAGGTAGCATTCACGGATTCTGGGGACTAGGTTGGGGACATATCTTTTGGGGGACTGCCATTTGTCGCCATGCAACCCACGACAGACAGGAATCCCTCAGAGGACCTCCTCAGAGGTCTGGGAAGGCAAGAGAGCCTGGTTCAGTGGTTCTCAAATTTGACTATGTGTCAGAATCTTCTAGAAGGCTTATTAATCGCAGACTGTCGGGCTCCAAACCCTGCTCCCACCCTGAGTTTCTGATTCGGTAGTTCTGGGGTGGGCCAACAGGTGATGCTGGCCTGGGATCCCACACTAGGAACCACTGGCTGGTGGTTGACCATAAAGTTGCCTGAGCTCAACAGTCGCCACCCTTACGCTGTGTGTCCTTGGGCGAAGGACTTTCCTTCTCCAAGCCTTAGTTCCTCATCTATAATATTGAGCTAACTCCTCCCCACAGTGCTATCCGAGGTAGCCCACACTCTCCCCTCACTCGTGGTATCCCATATTTTTGCTGGTCCTTGACCTTCCAACTTCCTTTCTACCTCAGGGCCTTTGCACAGGCTGCCCCTTTTGCCTACCAGGCCTTCCACTCCATCTTCCCTTCAAACGTCACCTCTTCATAACACACACCTTTCTGCCTTTATTCTACCCAACAGTATATCCTGGCAATTGTTCCCTACCGGTGCATAAATAGCAACCTGGGCCCTCCCCAGCCAAGGTCAGTTTCCCACCCCCTGCTATTCTCTGTCGTCACACCCCGTTCTTTCTTTCTTGAATTTTGTATGATTTATAAATACCTATGAGTATGTGGATATGTTCACTTGGTCATGAACCGTGTCACCCCATGAGAATGTCTGCCTCACCAGGGCAGGGCCTTGGGCGGGTTTGTTTTTTTGTTTTGTTTTGTTTTTAGCTCAGGGCCGACGGACTGGTTGCTCTGTTTGCTGAGCAGGGAGGACAAGAAGGCAGGAGGATGAGGCTCCATCCAGTCAAGGAACCGCAATCAACGTGCATGAGTCTAGCTCCCACCGCTTCCACGGCAAAACCAGTATCACCCCCAGGGCCCAATCCTACTGGTTGAGAGAGAATGGTGGGGTTCTTGGAGGGCAGGTACCAGGGGCCTTTGAGAAACAGACGGTAGGTTTTCCACCAGGGATGCAGGGGGTGGGGAAGCCCAGCCAGGTCGGGAGGGGGCAGGGGATGGGAGAGAATCTGGTGGAGGATGCGGGGAGCCAGCTTCATCCTGCAGGGGGCGACAGAGAGGCAGGGATGAGTTGGGTAGGAGGGAAATGGGAGGGGCAGAGGGAGAGAGGAAGAGGAGGAGGGGAGAGTGGTGGGGAGGGAAGCAAAGAGACACAGAGACAGAGGTGTAGATAAAGACAGACTGGGATGAGCTTGGCCAGGGGCAGGGAAGGATCTAGAAGGTTAGAGACACCCGGAAGGCATTACCTGGGGCAGAGGGCAGGTGGGAGTCCAGCGGCAGGTGCGGGAAGAGGCAAGGCGTGTGTATTTCAGATACATTTGCCCTTGTGCCAAATACAAAGTATTCGTACAAGATCTGTACCGAGGCATTGTTTAGGACGGCAAACAACTGCAAGCTTCCTGAAAAGTCCATCAACAGGGACTGTTTCAGTAACTCACGGTTCATATGCTCCATGGGATGATACTATAGCCATCAACAAGGAGTGCGGTTGCTGTGTCCGTACTAACAAGGAACCACCGCCACCATAGAGTGTTAGGGAGGAAAAAGCAAAGCACAGAAGGTTGTGTACATTTATGCTAACATTTGTGCAAAGTAGGACACATATCTGCATATGCATGGAGGGATTTCCTGGTACATGCCATACGTTTCTGGAAGGAGATTGCGGGAAACTTGTAGAGAAACTTGTACCAGGGGTCGCCTCCAGGGAGGGGGGACGGGGGAGGGAGGGGGGTTGATTTTGCAATTTATCCCCTTTGGAATCTTTTACATTTTGTTCCATGGGTTTGGGTTACCTGCTTAAATACTAAGAGTCAGCGATAGAATAAGGTAGAGAGACAGAGACAGAGACAAAGGTACAGGGAGGAGAGAGAGTGAGGAAGAAAGGGAGAGATTCTAACTTTGCTGAACCCGGGGGCCCCAAACTTCTGTGATGCGTCTGACATTCTAGGGACAGGCCGCGAGCTGTCCCCACCTCCCCAAACCACAGACCTGGACCCTGTTTGCTGTCCAGAGTCACTCCCAGCCCCAACACCTCTCGGCCCTAAGGCTTCTTGAGCAACCATCTCTCCCCTGAGCCTTTTTGGGGCCTGGCCCTAGTCCAGTTGACTGGCCACCCCCAGCCCCCCCGGGGGAGACAGACGGTGACAATCTCCAACTGGGTCCTGTGGCCCCTCGGGCGCAGTAGTGAAGGGAGCCCTGCCCAGTCCAGGAGGCTGTGACAGGGCAGTGATGTGCAGAGAATCCCAGACCACGTGCTTAGGTTCGAATCCCGCCTCTCGCACTTTCTGGCTGTGTGACCTCAGGTTGGTGACTTCCTGGGAGGCTGGTATTAGCTTCCAGAGTGCCGTAAGGGAATCGCCGCAGACTTGGTGGCTTAAACCAGCAGAAAGGTGCTGTCTCACAGCCCTGGAGGCCGAAGTCCAAAATCAAGGCGTCAGCAGGGTCTTGCCCCCTCTGAGGCTCTCAGGGGAGAATCTTCTTGGCAGCTGGGAGCCGCCGGTGCTGTTCACACTGCAGGCCTCCCGTGTCCGCCTCGTCTTCACGTGCCTTCTCTCGGCATCGCAAACCTCCCTCCGCTTCCCCTTCTAAGGACAGGACGTTGTCACTGGATGCAGGGCCCAGCCCGATGAACCAGGGTGATCTCATCTCAAAACCCTTAATCGCACCTGCAAGGGCCCTTTATCCACAGAAGGGATTTGGAGGCTCCGCGTGGACGGATCTCCGGGAGGCCGCAAGGGGCGCCTTTCAACACCCTGTAGGGTTGAACTAGATAAACTCGGAGCTCAGCAAAGCCCTGGACACGGACTATTTTGACGAATGTTAGTTATGACCTTGATTTTGCTTGGGCCACACGATACTGTTCAACGTGCCAGATCGGTTGTCTACCTTGAAGACTGAAGAGCTCTCACGTGAAAATGGGGATTTCTCAAGGAAAAGCCTCCCCGGGGCTCGGAGGCTGAGCCTCTTGGACCATGTCTGTCGTGCTCAATGCTGCAGCCCCACCGTCTGGGCCACCCAGGGCCTGGCACAGAAACCAACGAGGGACCTGAGACTTTAGGCCTGGCCCTCCTAGGCCACGGGACCCGGGGCAGGGCCTTACCCTCTGTGGACATGATTCCACATCTGTGAAATGGGGGAAGGCATGAGATGCTTCCCTGGGCTTTTTTTTCTCCTGGGCCCCTCTTCATAAGCTGTGGGGTGTTGGCAGGAGGCAGGCACGAGGTTTGAGCCCAACAGTGACACTGTGGCGGACAAAGTGCTGGGCGGCCCCCACACCATGTTCCTGTTCTCAATCCTGGCTGCGCGTTAGAATCACCTGCACAGGGGTGCCTGGGTGGCTTAGTCGATTGAGCGTCCAACTTTGGCTCAGGTCATCTCACAGTTCATGGGTTCGAGCCCTGCCTCAAGCTCTGTGCTGTCAGTGTGGAGCCTGCTTCAGATCCTCTGTCCCCCCTCCCCCACTTTCTGCGTGTGTGTGTGTGTGTGTGTGTGTGTGTGTATAATCACCTGGATAATTTTCATTCAAATACCCGTGACTGGGTCCCAAGCCATACCAAAGAGGGTTGCCCTTTGTTCATAGGACAGACCATCAGCATAACCTTGAAGGTCTTTATTCCTCCCCAAACCCCTCACTTGTTCATTTATTCTTCCTCTTTGTTCCCTCTCCCTCCCCCTTCCTCCCCACTGGGAGCCATACCATTATGTAAATGAGTCTTTCTTGTTTTTAATCCTGAAAAATGAATATTATTGTTTTATGCCCATAATTTGTAATCGACACATGTAGCCTGGTACTATAGATCTTGATTTTACTTTTTTCTGTTGCTGGGTTGGCTCCCCCTACCCATGGGCGCACTTGGTCCCTGGGTCCTGAGCACGGCACGAGCTGGTGTGCAGCCCGTGTTTACCACTCACTGCCCTAGGATGGACACCCAGGCCGCCTCCTGCTCCTGCCCCATAAACATTGCTGCAGCGAACATCCTCGTGCTCGCTCCCTCCCGGTCCCATGATTTCTTTGGGAAGTCACCCAGAGGCAGAATTATTGGGAGATACATATGTGCAATACTTACTTCATCAGACTAAACCACACTCTAATTTTAGCAGACTTGTGACAACTTGTTGTTGAAAGTTGTCTTCCTCTAATTACCATTGAGTTTGTGCTCTTGTACACACCCTGATTGGTCTTTTGTGTTTTTTAAATTTTTTTTCTTCTATAAGTTGCCTGTTTATACCATTTGCCCATTTTCCTATTTGGGTCACTCTTTTTCTCATTAAAAAAAAATCTTCTCGGGGCACCTGGGTGGCTCAGTCAGTTGAGTGTCTCTTGATTTCAGCTCAGGTCATGATCCCAGGGTTTTGGGTGGAGACGCAAGTTGGGCTCCACACTCAGCATGGAGCCTGCTTGGGATTCTCGCTCTCTCCCTCTGCCCTGCTCGCTCACACGCTCTTCTCTCTCTCTCTCACACACACACACAAATCTCCATGTTAGACTTTGCAAATATTTCTTCCCATTCTGAAACCTGTTACATTTGCCCATGATGTCCCTCCTTGAACAAAAGCTTTAAATTTTAACATAGTCAAATTAATTTTTTTTTTTTTTTTTTTACTTTACAATTTGTTCCAATGGAGTTTTAAGTTCTTCTCTGCTCCTGGTCACCAAGTATTTTCCTCCGTCACCTTTATAGTTTTTCAGAGGATGCTGAATCCATCAGAGAAACCTTGTCCAATAGAACTCAGATAATGGAAAGCTTTCATATCTATACCATCAAATTAGTAGCACTGGTTAAAAGTGGCAATTGAGGATGTCAAATGTGGCTACCGCAGCCACAGCACGGAATGCTTCATTTATTAAAAGAATTAAATAGCCATATGTGGTTAGCGGCTACTGCCCTGGACAGCACAGATCTAGAGTTTTGTTGTGGTGTTAGGTACGGAGTTCAGTTTTCTTTTATCTCCAGAAAATGAACCAATTTCCCCAACACTATTATTAAACTATCTATTCTTCCCTCGTTGCTTTGTGGGGCCATCCTTATTGTATATTAAGCTCCTGAATACACGTGGGTTGGCCTCTGGGTTCTCCGGAGAAGCCCAGTGAGTCTAGTGAACAGCAGAGGTGGAGAATCACAATTCTACACTAATAGACTTTTTAGCCAGACACACAGCTGCCCAGAATAAAGACTACATTTCCCAGCCTCCCTTGCCACTGGAGGAAACCATGTGACTAAACTCTGGCCAATGAGGCAATGGTGCAACCTCTGGTCATGTCCTTAAAGGGGAGTGCCCACCTCTTCCAGTCCTCTGGACCACTGATTCAGCCGGGGCGGGGAAGGGGGGGGGGGCCTGGGAATTTGCATTCCCAGCAAGTTCCCAGGGATGCTGCTGGTCTGGGAACCACACTTGGGACAACCATTGGTCTGACTTGTTTCACTCACTCATCTTGGGTTTTTGTTAAACATGCCTTTGACCCACAGGCTAATACATCCTGACTTCCCCCTCCCAGGCCTTTGCAGTTTAGAGCACAGCACCCCCTGCTGGAGCTGAGCGAGGTAACCCTCGCTGCTTGCGTGGCACCAGGTCGACTCAGAGGCCGGCTGTGACTGTGCCACACTTGCCCTTGAGTGCTCCCCTGTCCTGCCGAGGCTGGAAGCCTGAAGAACTAACTTGCACGGACCCCCTTGTGAGCTGGGGTCAGTAGGGTTCTGCCTGAAGGAGGCACCGGTGCTGGGGGGCAGGAAGCTGGAAGAACCCCTGTTCCCCCAGCAGCAGAGGCACGAGGGGACTTCCGGGATTCTGGTGGTGCCACTGGAGCCCTTCTGTTCCTCTAGCCCCACACATGGCCGGGTTACTGGCCCTGTCGGCTCCCACAGACTTCCCAATACTTTTGTAACTAACCCCCTGTATTAAATCTCTTGTTTGAGACAACTAGAGGCCTTTGATGTCACAGGAGCCCCTTCTGCGGAGGCAGGACAGCAGGATGGGGGCACAGGGCCTGCAGAGACATCCTCAAGGCCACCCCAAACCATTCTTTAAACTGCAGTGATGGTGACTGAAGGGGACAATCACAGCTGGGTCGCCTCCACCATGTAATGGCCCTACAAGGGACTTCCCGTCCTTCACCTGCAGTGGCCTGTCCTGGAGAGGCCCCGGGGGCCCCAGGGAAACAAGGCACTCAGGCTGTGAGCACGGCGGCTCTGTTCTTCACCGTCCTTCGCTGGTTTTAGAATCACAGGCTTACCAGCCTCCTAAAATGAGTGGGGGTTTCTATCTTTTTTCTGTTTCCTGGAACAAACTGTACCAGGTAGGAATTACTGGATCCAAGTCTGGTAGAACTCATTTGTAAAAGCATTTAAGCTCCAAGCTTTTTCGTTAGTGTGTGTTTGGCGGGGGACGGGGGTGTGTGTTACTTTGGACTTTTCCTGTTTTCCATTCCTCCTTATACCATTTTGGCTCTTCCCAGGGACCTAACAGCTCCACCCAGACTCCAACACATTCACACGTTCGGCAACAGCTGTCGCCCTTGGTAGGTTTCGACCCGATTCCCCATCTAGCCTCAGTGCGTGTTCCTGGCCGGCCCGGATCACAGACACGGTGCCCCATCCTTGGGGAGCTCAGGGCCTGAGGAGAGGGATGCTGGGGGCGGAGGAGGGGGTGTCATGTGACCGTGGGGAAGAGGAGGTGTGGCCCGAGCTGGAATCTCTACATACTTCGTGCCTACAAACCAGGCTGAGGTCCCGGGTGCCAATGGTGATGCGACTGGCTCCCCCCGCTGCTGCCGCCCCCACCACTTCCTGGGTTCCTGGGAAGATGCGCGCAGGCAAGCCCAGGACCAGCCCGGGGCGGTCAGTGACCAGGATTCAGAGGCAGCGCGGTTATCGTGACGTCAGCCAATTGCTTTCGCCCCTTGTGGAGACCCAGGCTCAGCCCCCACCGGGACCCTGATGTGGAGGGAAGTCTTTGGCCAATGGAGTAGCTTCCAGCTGGCCACTCGGGATCCATCTGCCTCTGCCGATTCCTCAAAAGCCCACCTGCCCGCTGACCGATTTTCTGAATGGCCAATTTACTCGAACGTCAACTCATCAAGGATCATTTCCATCCACTGGACGTGCTCAAGACAACCTTTGAAACAAGTTTCCAGCAAATCTCAGATTTGGCAAACTGGTGGTCGTGGCACATGGGCTCCGGGAACCTGGCCGTTGGCAGGCCGGCGGGGGAGCGAATCCGGGCCCCAGGTCAGGGGGGTGCTACTGGCTTCTTTGACCCGAACTCCCGCAGAGGCTGCCCTCTCTCCACCCCAACCCCTCCCAATTCCACACCAAGCCGGCCTGGGTGGGGGTGGGGGTGGGGCTCCACACACACACACACACACACACACACACACAAAACAAGAAAACATTTTAATTGTAAAACTAACTCGAGGGAGGGGAGGGTGGGGCGGCTCCAAGGGGACAGGAACCTGATTCTTCAAGTGGTGGTTCTATCCCTGATGCTGCCCCGCAAGACAGGGGCCATCCGTCCCCAAGTCGGGACAGGGGCTAGAGTGTTATAAAATGACAATATAAATAGACTTCTAGAAAAGAGGAGGCTGTCCAGGCGCAGTAGTCGTCTTCTGCAGAGGCTGGGGACGGGCAGGAAGCCCTGACCCCCGTCTCCCCATCCAGCCACAGAAAGGGGGTGCAGGACTTGGGGAAAAGGCCACTCTTCAGACATTCATGACCGCCCCCACAATGGCTCAGGCGGGGACAGGGGGCTGCGCTGTATGCTAGGTAAGGTCTCAGCGATACCCACTCGCAGGCTGGAGGACAGAGCGGATGGACCTTCCGCACATGCACACGCGCGCACACATGCACACCCGTGAGCACACGCACGCAGACAGACACACACCTTTCGTAGTGTTCTCTCCACCCACAGCAGCCCCCACTGCAGATGACTTCCAGTGATGGGGGGCTGCCCATCCTTCCTGGAGACAGGAAGACACAGGGAGGGCCTGTCCCCGAGGGTGGGGGTCCTGGGATCCTCACGTGCTCCCACGAGTCCCTGTGTTTTTTCAAAAGTCACAAAATCAAAACTGGAGTTCAGTAGTAGGGTCCTGCACACCCCCCCACCCCCAGCAAGAAGGGCGGTGCCACATGGAGTGTCTCCCAGGCTGAGGAGTGGGGGCCGGCCCCCTACTGGCCTGCGGCAGGGCAGGGGTGACCCCAGGGGCTCTTTGGTTCAGGGACAGGGCACTGGGCCTCATCTGGTGCGGTTCTGGCGCATGAGGGGCACGATGCTGGAGGGCGGGCCCGCTTTGGCCAGGAACGGGTGCTTCAGCAGTTCAGCCGCCGTGGCCCGCTGTGCCGGGTCACGCACCAGCAGGCGGTCCAGGAAGCCCTTCAGGGACGGGGACACCTGTGGGGAAGAGAGGGAGACAGTCGGGGGATCTGAGTGCCAGCTCCACCGCTCACTTGCCATTGGGCCTCCGTGCTCCTCTGTCAAATGGGATGACAATACCCACTGCCCAGGGAGGGGGCCAGGAGGTCCCATGTGTACTAGGGTCGGGCCCCGGGGGGAGCAACAAATCCAACCAGGGGCTCATTTCTTCTGCATTTTCAAGGTCTGTAAGGAGGTGACCGCAGCTGAGCCCTGGGGGCACCTCTCCCTTACCAGGAAGGCTCCTCTCCTGCACTTGGCTATGCTGTGTGTGTTCAGCCAGGCCAGCCTAAGCACAACCACTGTGGGACGGTCGGTGAGGGCTCAGGGGACCCGCGGGGGTAGGGGGTGGGGAGCTCAGCACAGAGCGTCCTCTCCCCTACACCACCTGCCTGCCGGGCGGGGCCCACCTTGTGCAGGTTTTTCAGTCGAGGAGGCAGGTTGTCCCGAATCATCTTCATGGCTTTGAGGGGTGGCTCGTTGAAGTAGGGGGGCTCCCCATCCACCATCTCGATCACCATCACCCCCAGAGACCAGATGTCCACCTGTAGTGGGGAAGGACAGTAGGGCTGAGCTGTGCAGGGACCGGCGGGTGCTGGGGGAAGCCGCGGAGGTGGGGAGGGGCCCTGCTTCTGCCTTTGCCTCTTTGTGACTGGGGTCCTTGGGCCCTGAACACCCGCTCTGGCACCCACCTTGCCAGACCCACACACTCTTCCCGCAGGGAGCCCTCGAAGGGTTCTGCGCACGCAGCACCCCTCTCTTTTCTGCTAACCACGCCCAGGTCTCCTCAGGGGAGCAACCCACCCTCCCTCCCTCTGCAGAGCATCCTGGGGTCCCGGACCAGGGGGCCCAATCGGCACAGGTGGGACATAGTAATTGGTTCAGGAATAGGCACGTGACCCAAGCAGAGCCAATCAGAGTCAATTCTAAGATTAATATCCGGGAAAACAGCGACGCTCGTGGGGTGGGGACGTGGCCATGTACCGAGGGGCTGGGCCAGCTCTGCTCCAACAGGGGCGGTGCCCGCCTGACTGAGGACCACGCCGAAGCAGTCGGGGCTGGGGACGGACAGAGCTCATGGATGGCTGGGCCCGAAGCCGGGCACCATGCCCAACTTCACAGTTCTTGGGACCCAGACCCAGCTAACCATTTGAGCTGGTTTTGTCACTCACAGCCCTGGGCGTGGCTCCGAACTAGCACCCAATCAGGGACGAATGCGCAGAGCACATGCGTGCCTACGTCCTCTCCCACAAGCCCATCCCTGGTGACCCACTTCCCAGACTGAGCCCCACCCCGCCCCCAGCACTCCAGCTGTTTCGGACCGTCACGCTGTACGCCAGGGCCGACAGCCGGACAACCGGGCCACCTCCGGGTTACCTCTGGCCCATAGGGGAGGCGAGAGATGAGCTCTGGGGCCATCCAGTAGGGCGTGCCGACCAGTGACTTCCTCCGCGGTACCTCCTTGCTCACCTGGGCACAGAACCCAAAGTCCGACAGCTTCACCTGCAACAGGGCACAGGCAGCGGGGGTCAGAGGTGCTGGAGGTGGGAGTGAGCGGTGTCCACCTGCAGCCTGGAGGTTAGAGCCAGACCACTGAGTGGCTCCACCATCTGCCAGCAGGGGGCCCTCAGGTGTGTCACCTCCCCAGGATCACACCTTCTGCCTCCCCGACAGGGTCTGCCCTGGGACTCCTGCAGGAAGTGGCCCAAGCCTTACAGGTTACAGGTGCTTCATGGGGGCGGAGATCACGGCTGGCTCCAGAGGCCCATGCCCTGGGCCCCGGTGTCCCTGGAGGGAGCACATCTTTAGGTGAGAGGGGCACAGCCCTGCCCACGAGGGCAGGAGGGGTGTGGCCCACGCGGCAACAACCACGTTCCCAGAACCACGGATTTTCACCTGTTTTGGAGCCACGAGCCCCCTTCAGATTCTTGAGGGTATGTGTGGATCTTCTCACCCCCAGGAAATATACGCACACGGCGTGCACACAATTTCAGGCTCCCAGATGTCCCCCAAACACGTCGGCAGACGGCTTTAGGGGTTGGTGGATTTCAATTGAGACTCCCAGTGAAACAGGGCCCGCTCCCACCCCTACCTCTACTGGAATGGCTTAACCTTCCTGGGGGAGGACAGGCGAATCACCAAGAAGATTTTGGTGAAAGTCAAGGACCCCCTCCCGCTGAAAATCACATCTACTCTTAAAAATATAAATGCAGGTTCTGGGCCCCGGGAGGCTCATCCGTGGACCTCAAATTTGGAGCGTCGGTCCAGAAGATGGGAGGCGGGATGGCGGTCGACGGCCCACCTCTGGGTGCTCAGCTAGGAACAGTTTCTTGGTGGAGGAGGAAGCGTATGGCCGAGAGCACTGGCCGGCCACTCAGATGCCCTCTCCCCTCTTTGGGCCCAATGCGAGACCACAGTTCCAGCATCCTGTGCTGAAGACAGACTCCGCCAGCCCAGGCCCCCCGTGGATGCGTGAGCGGAGCCCCCCACCGCCCCGGACCCGACTCCGGACTGTTGCATGAGGCGCAAACTTACTGCTCCTTGAGCCACTGAACCCGGGATCAGAGATACCCTCGGAGCAGAGGAGAGCTGGGGAGAGGTGGGGGAACTGGGGAGAGGCGGGGGAAGCCCGAGCCACCCTGCTCCTCACCCTGCCGTCGTGGGTCAGCAGGATTGAGTCACTCTTGATGTCGCGGTGGATGACGCCCTGCGCGTGGAGCACAGACAAGGCCTGCAGCACGGCCAGGCACACGGCGGCAATCTGCTCCTCATTCATCCTGCGCGGGATGGGGGTCAGCGACTGGGGCAGACAGGGCCCCGGCCGGGGGTCCGAGGGGGACGCGGCCCTCCCGGCCCCGGGACGCGGCCCTCCCGGCCCCGAGACACGGCCCCGCCCCAAGGGGTCCGAGGGGACTTCATCCTGTCGTGGGACAGGTCTGAGGGGACGCAGCAGGCTGGGTGCCCGCCGGGGTCCAGCTGCCTGGCGGTACCTGGTGTGAGTGACGATGTCGGTGAGGGCGCCGCCCTCCAGGAACTCCATCACCACCCAGAGTTCATCCCCGACCAGGTAGCTGTTGTACATCTCCACCACGTTCTCGTGCTGGTAGTCCCGCATGATCACCACCTGGGCACCGGGCTGGGTCAGCGGGGTGGGGAGGGCCACCCTCCCGCCTCCTCTCCCGCCCCGGGCTTGGGCCCCGCCATGCCGCAGGCCCAGTCCCACCTGTCACTCCCGCTCACCAGGGTCATCCTGGACCGCCTGCCCCAGTGCCAAAGCCAACAGACCCCAACGGCAGCTTGAGGCCTGATGCCTGCGTGGTGGGGGGGCGCCCCCCCCACACCCCAGTTTTGGATCCTGCTCTCTGACCAGTCCTGAGCTGGTCTCTGAGTGGCCCTGATGACCAGGCTGGTGTTGGGAGAGGGACTCGGGAAGAGAACATCTACGCACCGGGATGAGACCTCAGCACAAGCAGGTTATCAGCCAAGGTCAGAATAAAAGGCTGGGGGGGATGGACTTCAGGGGCAGAGGGCCTAGCGAGGCAAAGCCGGGGGTTGGGGGTGGGAACACGCCGCTTGCAGGGGTCCCGCTGAATAGCTCCCGGTGCAGCTGGAGCCCTGTAATGTTGGGGGGCCAGGGGAAGGGTCATGGGGACAGCTGAGGAGTACTGAGACGGGGAGGCAAAAGCCACAGTTTAGACCACCTCCAGGCCTGCCGTCCTGGGACTCCTGCATCAGAGTCCGGGGCCTGCTTCCTCTGGGGAAGGAGCCGGGAGTCTGCCTTTGTCACAAGCTCCCTGGCAGACGCCACAAGAGCCAAAGCCAAAGGCTGGACAGAACCAAGGGCCTAGGTGGGGGCTGGACCTCAAATGCTCGGCCAAGAGGCCAGGCCTTCATCCTGAGGACACTGAGGGGTGGGGCGCGGGCATGGGATAGTCTCACGTGTCACATGTCAAAAAGAGCCCTTTAGCGGCTGTGTGGGGAATGCCCAGGGGGCGCCCAAGAGGGGAAGGCCGGGCAGAGCCAAGCAGGAGAGGCTGGGGCTACGCAGGGGCTGATGGGCTGGGAGACGAGGAGGGGCCAGAGCTCTGAGCTGGGGTCAGGGAGGGTGGGACCTCTCTGAGACAGGGGACCCGGGAAGGGGCAGGGCTGGGACTCTGGGGCCAGTCTGGGAGGGTGTGAGGGGCCTGGGGCTCAGAGAAGGCCAGTAACGGGACAGAGATGCAGCGGGGGGTACGGGGGCGCAGAGGGGACAGCCCGGGGAGGTGTGAGGAGTAAGGAGAGGGGATAGGCCCAGAACCCAGCCCCAGGGAACCCCAGCCCTGAACGGCCTTCTCCCATCCCCACCCTTACAGGGGCTGGCCCAGAACGGGCCTCGAAACCCACTGGTGGAGGACTCCAAGAGGAGGGTGACGGCGGGGACAGGAGGGGAAAGGAGGGGGCCCGAGGCCCACCTCATTGAAGAGCAGCTCGCGCCTCTGCTGCTTGCGCAGATCCATCTTCTTGACGGCCACCAGCCTGCCCGAGCTGCGCACGGTGGCGATGCACACGATGCCCGTGGAGCCCTCGCCGATCTTGATGAAGTTGTCCAGGTAGGAGCGAGGGTCGCCGGGGTCCACCACCAGCTGCAGGGCGGCCCGGAACTGCTCGTGGGATACTCGCTGGGGTTCCCGCTGTGGTGAGCGGGGCCCGGGGGGCCCAGGGGTGGGGGGGACGGCGGGGGTGGTGACGGGGCGGGCCGGGGGGGCCAGCTGAGGCTCGGAGGCATGGGGGCCCAGCACTCCTGGGCTGGGGGGTCCACGGGCTCGGGTGGGAGGCCGGGAGGAGGAGGACTGGGGGACAGCCCGGCCCCCTGCCGACGGCCCGTTGGGGGCCAGGTTGTGAGGCTCCCCCTGCAACAGAAAAGAGAGGCAGCTGTCAGTGGAGGGGACAGGGGCCAGCTCTGCTCCCTGAGCAGGACAGGGGCCCTGGCTGCGGGACAGACACATGGCGGTCAGGATGGAGATGGACAGTGGGCTGGGCACAGGTTGGGGTTGGTGGGTGGGGAACAGGGGAAGCTTTGGAAAAAGGGACGGCGGGAGGTCCTGGGGCAGGGGGATTGGTTACCTGGGCACCCCGGGACGGGTGGTCCGTATCGGCCCTCGGGTACGTGTTAAAGGGCCGACCAGCTGCCACTTTTGCCCCACTGGCCAGACCGGCAGGTTGGGGGCTGCCGACGTCAGGCCCAGAGAGGGGGCGTTTATCCCGGGAGGACTCCTGGGGTCCCCCCGAGCCCTCCCTGGAAGACTTGGGCCTCTTCTCTGGCCCCGCCCGCCGCCTGTCACCACTGCCGCCACCCGCCTCGCCGCGACCGGCGACCCGGCCTTGGCCGCCCGCTTTCTCTGGGGCCCCTCTGGCCGTGCTGGCCGGCTCTGCGGGCATCCCGTTTTCCTGGCGGGCTCGGGCAGGTGGCGGCGGGCTGTCTCTCCGGAGGGAGTTGGAGCGTGTCACCGACATGTTCTCAAACTCGTCGAGCAGCAGCGTGAGGGCCCCATCCTTGGCGCCTTTGCTGCCCCGCACGATGGTCTGGGGTCCGGGGCAATGGCGGGATGGGGGCCGGGCAAGGAAGAGGAGGACACAGGACGTGGATCCGACACACAAGGACAGCACGACACAACACACACAAAGACAAGACAGAGGCGGAATGAAGAAATGCCATGGGGTGATGATGGGGCCGGGCAGTTGGGGGAGGCACCGGCGGGGGGGGGGGGGGAGGCTGCAGCCCCTCCCATACCACTGAGTTGTCTGTCTGTCTGTCTGTCTACCGCCGGAGGAGAGCTGGAGGATTAACCTCCCACAGGGCAGGCTGTGGCCCCTGGGCTGGCTGGGCCCCCTGAGAAGCACTCCCTGTCTTCTGCTCTCCAGGCTGGGAACAGGCCTCTGCCCTGTGAGCCGGAGGGGAAGGAGTGCAGAGCCCACACCACCCCATAATCAGCCCCGGAGAGCCGAAAATTACAGGATGCTAGCTAGGGCCAGGCACGGCTCGGACCTCCTCCTCCCCTGCAGCCCGCGAGGGCCGTCAGCCCCAAAACCACACTCTTGGGTTCCCTGGAAGCCGAGGGTGGAGGACAGGGAGAGTCGGGAAGGACCGGGCCCGAAGCGCAGGGCAAGAGTGCCCCAGGAGCAGCGGGGGCAAATGCAAATTCCCACGAGGGCCCGGTGGACCCAGAGTGTGTCCTGAATCCACCCAAGCCTCACCTGCCAAGTCCACCCCGATCCGGGCCATGGCCACCTCTTCCCTCGAGTACTGAGTCAAGGCCTCCAGGATTCCCCCAGCCCCCACTCAGCTCCAGACACATAGGCCTCCTCAAACATACCAGGCACGCTCCCACCTCAGGACCTTTGCACTGACTGTCCGCTCTTCCTAGAACATCTTTCCCCTCAAGTATGCCCACAGCTCCTTCCCTTCCCTCTTTCAGGCTTGCTCGGCGTCTCAGAGGGAAGCTTTTGCTGACCACCCGCAGTCTAAAATGCCTGCCCCTAACCCTCCCTGTTCCCCGTTCCCTGCCTTCTTTTTTCTCTGGAGTACTCAAAACCAGCAGACACGAAGCACTCATAAGCTGACCATCGCCTGCACTCCCAGTGCAACGTTCACGAAGGCAGCTCCTGTCTTTTCCTGTTTTTGTGCTCTTGCACATCTCAGCGCCTAGAACAGTGTCTGGGATGTATGCAGACAGTGCTCGGTAAACACTGGCTGAACCGGTGAGTGAGTGAGGGGGGCTGGGAGGAGGCCGCGGGGAGCAGAGAAGCACCCCCATCCCTCTGCTATCAGTCAGTCACTGCTATGCGGGGACGCGGGCCCAGGGCGGCCAGGCAGCCTCAGGCTGGAGCTGCCTCTACTGTGCAGAAAACACCGATGACACAAAAGCCACCTACAGGCCGCAGCGCCCCTGCCCCTGCCTCTCCTGGGCCTGGCTACCAGCGCAGAAGCCGGGCCCTGCCCAGGAGCCCAGTGAAGAAGGTAGATATCCGCTCAGACTCTGGCACTGGGATAAGAGGCTAAGTCCCTGGGGGTTGGGGGAGGGCCCGGGAGGACTGGAGAGATTCCCAGCCGAGGGCAGCGAACACCAGCATGAATTACGACCAGGCACCTCATCTCCTGGCAGGGCTCACGGCCGACAGGCTAAGCAGGGGCTAGACTGTAGGGCCTCCCCCAGGGAGGCCACAGCCAGTGCTCCAGGGGCCACGGGACCAGCCAGGGGTAGAACTGAGGGGGGCTGCGTGGGGCCCAGGAGAGCCAGAAATAAAGATCCGGAGGTGAAGCCTCGGCTGCTTTAAGCGGTGGCAAAGACTTCAAAGTATTCAAAAGGCCTGTGTGGGATGCCCTCACACCTCGGTGGGCCACCGGATGGAGATTCCTGTCATCCCGGTGGGCGTCCGCCCTTGTGTCCCCACCCGCCATGCCACGCGGATCACTAAGGGCGCCCTCCCACCAGGCAGGGGCCGGGCACCAGGAGAGGATGAGTCAGCTGCAGGCCTGTCCCCAGGCGCTGGGCCCGCGGACGGGCACACCCATCTCCGCCCCTAGAACAACCCTGGCTGCATGCCCCTGGCCCCCGGCCCTTCCTGGTTTCCACTGCCCTTGGGGTGAAGTCCACGCTCCGAAGCCAGCTTCCCGGGCCGGGCAGGCTCACGCCCTGCCACCACTGGGCCAGCCTCACCGCGGGCCACGCCTGGGCGCCTGGACCACGCAGACAGGAAAGGGCTTAAGAGCACAAGCCTTGGAAAAAGACCTCCGTTCAAATCCCAACTCCACCCTTTTGCCCAAGGTGGCAGGAAACCAAAGCCCCAAACTGAAAGACCCCCAAGGCTTCACTTGGACCGTTTCCTCCACTAAAAGCCGAGCCTCCTCTCCATTTGGCACAATGACTCCTTCGCGTCCCTCAGGGCTCAGCTCAGGTGTCCTCCAGAAGCTGGCCGGGACTGTGGGGCTGGGTCAGCAGCTCCTCGGAGCCTAGCCCTGACCATGGGGGATGGGGGGGGGGGAATCTTGTCCCTCGCCCCAGGACAAGTTTCTGGTACTGGGGACAGGGGCATGGAGCCCAGGGAGAGGAGCAGGACTCGGAGGCTGGTGTGGGGGGCTGCTGCAGGGGTCAAGGTAGCGGTCAGTGTTGAGAGGCAAGGGGAGGGATCAGCGGGTGGAGGAGTGAAAGGTCGGCACGGGGCGGGGGGGGAGGGACGAGGATTGGGGCGGACGGTTGGGGTGTGTCGATCAAGCGTGGGGTTGAGGGCCGGGGGCGCCGTGGGGGGACGGTGTGGGGCAGGAGGGGTGGAGGTGGGCGCTGGCCTACCTTGGGAGCCCCGGGCTGGATGGAGGTGATGCAGGCGGGGTCCACGAGGGGCTTGGGCCGGCGGGCCGACTCCTCGATCAGGCTCTGCCACTGGCGGGGCAGCCCCGTGAACTTCTGCTCATGCTGGTCAAAGCCCGTGTGCACGCGGTGCTCGAAGTTGGATGGCGCGGAGATCTCTACCCGCTTCTTCTTCTTCCCAAACATGGCGCTGAGGCTCTCGGCACCACGAGGGCGCAGACTGGGGCTCCTATCAGCAGGCCTGCGGGAGGGGGCCACTCACCAGAACCCGCCCAGTCCTCTCTGCTCCTCCGGCCCTGCCCTGGTCCTGTCTGTCCTCGTCTCCTCCCTGGTCTCCCGTCTCCCACATGCAGCCCGAGGGACCCTGCGGACACCTGCCCCCGCTCAGAGCCCTCAGCCGAGTCCTCCCGGTGGCCCACCCCACACAACCTGCCCTTGTCACCTCCCCTTTGTTTACGCTCACACTGGTTTTCAACCCTCAGCGCCTTTGCACTGGCTGTTCCCTCCCCCTGGGACACTATTCCCCAGTATCCACACATGGCTCCCTCCTTCCCCTCCTTCAAGTCTCGGAGTTGTTGGTGAATCTTCAAGTAAAAGACCACCCCACTAGCCTTCCATGGTATCACTTCATAACACGTTTAACGTGTGGAAATTCCACTGTTCTTGTGCTTACTAGCTCCGTGTCTATACCCGTCAGCACCGGAATATCAGCACCACAGGCCAGGTCTCACCTGCCCAGTGTCTCTGTGTCCCACCCCATTCCCAGAACCATGCCAGGTACACAGAGTGTGCTCAGTGACCGATTCCTAAAGGCCTGGCCTCAGCCACCTCTGCTTTCCCAGCCCGGAATCTGGGCTAACCCCACACATTTTTGGCTACCTACCCAATCACAGTCCCTGTCCTATGCGCAACCCCTAGGAGTCTCACCGCAACACTCCCACTTTCTAGATGAAGGGACCGAGACTCACAGAAGTGAGTTCACACAATGAGGAAAGTTCTGTGCAGCAGATACGAGCAGACAAAACCACGCCCGCCTTTAGGGGCCGTGGTCTCCAGGTGAATACTTAGCACAGTACCAGGCAAGGCATAAATGCTCAATGAAAGCCAGTTTGACAACCAAAGGGGCTGTAGGGGAGATGCGCAGATCGCAGTGTCCCACAGGGAGACCAGGACGATGAGGGCAAGGGGAGTCAAATGGCCAGAGCACAAATCTCTCTCTGCCACTTACTATGTGTGGCCTTGGGCAAGTGACTTGACCTCTCTGTGCCTCGGATCAACCCGCACAGGGCTGCTGTGAGGATTAACTGAGTTAACAGGAGCGGAGCCGGGCGTGGAGCGAGGGCCTTGTCCACGTGTGTGACTCTCGTGAGTAGTATTCCTTGCAGTGTCTGAGGGAGGAAGGGCCCCGGTCCTGCTCCCCTGTCCCACACATGGGCCCCAGAGTCCCACAGACCTGGTTTGATGCTGGCTGTGCTAGAAGTGCCCTCGGGCAGGTGACGTCTCCTCTTGGGGCCTCGAGTTACTCATCTGTAAAATGGGAAGAAAACATTCATTCATTCATTCATTCATTCATTCATTCACCAATAACCCACTCCTCTGTGCCCAGTCACGTACTGGTTGATGCGGGGACACAGTGGTGACCAAGATAGCCCTCTGACAGCCCAGAGCGGTCAGGGCTGGGGTCAGGGAGTACCAGACTGGCGTGAAGGATGGTAGGGTGGGGGTCAGGGGAGGCTTCCCAGAAGAGAGCCCATGTGAACGAAGGCCCAGAGGATGAGGGGAAATGCACTGGGCGGGGATCTCCGTCTGGTTCATGCTGGCCCGCCAGAGCCTGGCACGGTGCCTGACACAGGGTCGGCCCCAAGCTTAGTAAGTCTTGTGACCTAATGAGGACACTCTCAAGCGTGCCTGGGATGCGGCCCTTCAGCCCCCGGTTCTCCTCCCTCCCTGTTCTTCTCCTGTGGGAGCAGCTCTGTGAGGTTAGAACAGGCTGCCACCCCTAGCCCAGAAGTAGGACCATCAGTGGGTAGCCATCTGGGAGAACCGGTCTGGTAGCAGGAGCCCAGTGGGAGGGGGTGGGGACCCAGCAGACAACCTGTCTCAACTGGTTGGGGCCTCCTGGGCAGCAGGTGGCCACAGCCAGATCTGGCCAGGGCTCCCCGAGCAGGTCCAATTTCCCAGCTTGCTCTGGGGCCCCTGGCTGCCAGGAAGTGGGCTGTGAAAGCCCTGGCCAGGGCGGGTGCCCCTTTGCCCCTGCCTCTTTCCCTTCTCTGACCCCAACCAAGCCAGGAGCCCCTTCGATGTCTCTCCCCCGTTCCAGCCCACTGACCCCTGCCCATCCTTCCCGGGAGACTTCCATCCCTGTCCGGGCTCTCCAGCCTCTCTGCCCTCGGCTGTCCCCCCCTTCCTGGTACCCGACCTCTCCTTGTCCCCACGGCCGGACCTTCCCCCATCCTCCCTGCTGTCACCCCGGAGCCTCGCCTCCGCCTCCTCACTGTGTTCCCAGAGGTGCCCCAACCCGGCCCCAGGCCCAGCCTCAACCTCACCTTGGCCTCTCTCACGCAGCCCTACCCATCCTCCACCCAGCAGCCCACAGCCCGAGGCACCAAGTCACTCCAGGGGCATAAGATTAGCCACGTGACCGCTCACTAAATCCGGGAGAGGGAGGGGCGGACCCTGAGGTGGGAGGAGCTCAGCACGGAGACAGGGCACGCGGGAGGCAGCCTGCAAGGTGGGACAGCCAACTCAGAACCCTCCCCAGAAGCCCCAAGCCACCCTTGCACATTGCAGCCCGCCTGTTTATCCTGCCCTCCGCTCGCGTGACCCCTGCAGGGGAAGGGGATGGAAGGACACACCTCCGGATATTTGCCAGGGGGCCACCCCTTCCCTCTGGGCACCTCATGGAGGGCGGGACAAACAGAGGAACTGGCCGTGTTTATAATGATCAGGCCCCGGCTCCACCCTGGGACAGCTCCCAGCTCTGGCGGCTCCCTTGCCCGGCTCCCCGCCCCCACCGAGTCCCCAGGCCCCTGAGCAGCCCGGCTGCTGTGCCCTGTGCCGCCTTGGCTCCTGCCCCTGCCAACCAACCCACCTCGGGGGCTCATTGTGTGGCTGGGGGACGGCCGCTCGGCCACTCTGTGCCTCGGTCTCCCCCTCTGTTAAAGACAATAATGCCAGTGCCTGCTTCCTGGAGTTCCTACGGGAGTCACAAGTGAGAACACGAGGCCCTGACCGCCTGGCCCGAAAGCAGCTGTGGGCAGCACTGACCTGAGCACCCACTGTGTGCCGGCCCCTCCTCTAAGCACCCTGCCCGGAGTCCCTCATGTAATCTGCACACGTGACCCACGAGGAAGCAGCCACTACGCGTTACAGACAAGGTAAAACGAGGCACGGGGAGGGCACGGTCCACTTGCCCAGGTCACACAGCTTGGCAGCAGAGTGGGGGACGCGAGGCTCCAGGCCTGTTAACCTGAAACCCGTGCCTGGCCAGTTCTCGGAAATAAAGGCGGCTGCCCCCTCGGAGGTCCGTGTGTGCCAGGCTCTGCTCGGCGTCCTCTGCCCCCAGTCCCATTCCGCCCTCACAACCGACTGGCCCCAATTCACACATGGGGAGCCTGAGGCCCGGAGAGAGGAAGTCCCTTGTCCAGGGCATCCGGGATTTGAACTCGGGCAGGCGGGCACCAAAGTCCAGGCTCTTCCCTGCCTGGCCTGCCCGGAGGGCCACAGGGACGCCATTGTTTCCGTCATCATCGTCATCACCAGGGAGCCTTTCTCCCTCCCACTCAAGCCTCCAGTCCACACCCACACCCTGCCCTTCAGGTCCTGCCCTGACCCTTCCTGGGGCTGAGGGTCCCTACCTCCTGTCTGACCCGTCCCAGGCCCCCAAGGGTAGAGCGGGGTTCCTGCCCCTGCCTCCCATCCTTATCTGCCTTTACCGCAGCCTTCGGCAGGACAATCTGAAGCAGGAAAGATGTCCACAAACCAGTCCCTGCCACCAAATGTGCCACACCGAGGCTCAGCTCTGGGACTTCCATCACTACCACCACCACGAGGGCACCCGTGACCCTGTGCAGATGCGGATGAGGAGCTCCGGACCCCCTATGACCTCGGTGGGGCAGCTATTCTCATTCCCACTTCGCAGATGTGGAAACTGAGGATCACAAAGGTGAAATCTCTTGCTCAGGTTACCAAGCAGAGCTGGGCCTAGAAGACAGGGGGATCTACTACGGGGTCGACCTCCTTAAGCCTTCTGCTGGCCCCCAAGGCTCCTCCGTGTGGCCCCATGGCCTGATCGGCCTGTCACCTCTGCCCCCTCATTCACTCTGCCCCAGCCACATGGGCCTCCTTGCTGTTCTTCAAACCCTAGATGTGTCCCCACCTCAGGGCCTTTGCACTGGCTGTCACCCCACCTGCTGGAACTTCATTCTCCCTGATCTGCACATGGCTCCCTCCCTCCTCCCCGCTACCCGAGTCTGTGCTCAAATATCTCTGCTCCTGTCCCGGCTCCCTCTATGCCTTTTTCTTTGCACCTGTCTTCTGTCTTGCTCCCCAGTGTACCCCGTCTACAACATGGCCCCAGCCCACACTAGGTGCTCAAGGAACCTGTGGTGAATGAACTGATTCATCTGTACCCACTACGCTACAGCCCTGCTTGGACACCTCTGACTCTGCCCGGGCCGTCCCTGGGGAACTCCGGCGGAGATGTGCCTGGGACCCAGGGGCGGCGGGTGAAGCAGCAACGTCAGACAGAGGGAATAGAGGAGGACAGCGGGCAGATGCCTCTGAAGTCTAGGGTCTGATCCCAAGAACGCAGGCCCATTCTGCATTCTACTCTTGTACGGTCATTGCAATTAAAAGAAGTCTTTTGAATTATTCAGCATGTGGGACAGGCGGTTTCCAACCTGTCCCAGCAAAAGCTTCAGATTTTCTAGTCACCCCTGTGTTCGCTGGTTCTATACTCTGAGCTTTCAAGAGAAAATGATACCCACCCTCCCACCCACCCAAACTCTCCCCACCAAGGAAATTGGCCCCAGGGGGAGAGCAAGATCCACTTGTGGGACGAAGCTGTGTCTGGGGAGTGTGTGTGTGTGTGTGTGTGTGTGTGCGCGTGCGCGTGTAAAACTCCTTGCCTCCTGTCCCCTTCCTCCCCCAGGCTCTGAATAAAGCTGCAGTTCTGGGAGCTGACCTAGCTGGACCCCAGAGGCCCAGGAAAAGAACAGGGGATGTGACAGGATCACAGTCTCGCTTTCACATCCACCCAAACGAACCCCTCGATCAGGAAGAGGACCACGGAGGAGGGCTCACTGGCCCCGGCCTGCACTCAGGGCTTTCACCCGTGGCTCCCACTCACCCTTCTGTCAAGACCTTCACCCACTAGCTTTGGGAAG
This sequence comes from Panthera uncia, assembly GCF_023721935.1. Lineage (NCBI taxonomy): Eukaryota > Metazoa > Chordata > Mammalia > Carnivora > Felidae > Panthera > Panthera uncia. Next base: position 13,745,006 of record NW_026057588.1, read on the forward strand.
TCCCTCCTCACCTCAGTTTACCCCATCTCCCCTGGCTGTGTTCTGACAATGGAAGGAGAGTCCGGCCTCCTTTCCCGGCCTCCAGCAGAATCCTCACTGCCTCCCTTAATCCTCCACCCTTCCCACCTCCATACCTGTGCTCAGCTCTTGGGTGCCCACCTGTACAGCGCCCTGCCCTCCCCAGTCCAAATCTCTCTCCCAGTCTCCCGCCCCGAGCTGAGTTCCTCCAAGGAATCCTCAGGGACCTTGACCCCAGACACTGCCACGAGCTCTGGGCCTGACAAGACCTACTCTACCCACAAAGGACCCCATCACGCTCCTGCACCCACCCACCGTCGATAGCTACTGAGGGCTGATCTCTGCCAGGCTAGGGCCGGGGCTCCTAGCGGTGGTCAGGACGGCCAGAAGCCTCCCTGCCCGTGCAGAGCTCACGGTCTAGGGGAAAGGAGACTGTCGATAAATGAGCTGAATCAGAAAAACGTCTAGTAAGTGAGATGGTAAGCGCTGAGGACACACACAAAGGAAGGGTCAGGACAGTGTTGAGGGTCAGGAGAGGTTGGAATTTTCAATGAAGTGATTGGGGGGGGCGTGGCTGGGAAGGGGACACTTGAGCAGCGACCTGACAGGGGAGCGGAGAGGGAATCACTGGGATACCCGGAGGAAGAGCACTGGGCAGGGCAGCACACAGGGAAGAGTCAGGACAAATGTCCCCAGGTGTGGTCAGAGCAGAGGAGGCCGAGTGGTGGGGCAGGCGGTGGGGGCAGATCATGTAGGGACTTGTGGGCCACGGGGATCACTCTGTCCTTTCCCTGGAGTGAGGCAGAGCCACACAAGGGCTCTGAGCAGGGAAGGGACGTGGCCTGACTCACGTCCACAGGCTCCCCATGGCCACGTGTGGGGCACAGACTGGGAGCGGGGAGCCCGGGGAGGTGCAGGATGTGACGGTCCAGCGCAAGACAGGGGTGGGCAGGCCCACGTGGGGGCTCAGGAGGGAGAAGCGGGCAGGCTCCAGGCGTGTGGTAATGGTCGCGATGACGGGACTTGCTGAGGACCGACACCACTTTCCGTACTGGCTGCGGCAAGCGCGCCACGGGGGCGGGGGCTTGGTCCAGTCTTGCCCATCGCCGCACCCCCGGTGCCTGGCACATTCCGCCTACCCTCTCCCGGCCCTTCACATCACCCAGCAAGTTACACAGTCATGAGTGTGCCTATTGTCTCCCACTAAGTCAGTGGCTCGGCACAGGCGGGACCCACGTTTCAGTTGATTACGGCTCGGTCCCAGCACCTAGCGCGGGCTGTTCCTTCTTGGTGGCCGAGTGGATGGAGGGGACGGGCGCATGCTTTGGTGCCGACTCTGGCCCAGGCCCGCACCAGGCGTGCGGCACCAGGCGTGCAGACAGGCCACAGCGAGCCCTCCGCACAGTTCCTCTTCCTTTCTCCTTCCCAAACCAAAACGCTGAGGTCCAGAGAGGGGAAGTCACTGCCCAGGGCTGCCCAGCACCAGGTCACAAAAGTGCCCACTCTGACCCACAGAGAAGGTCACCACCCCCTCTGCCTCCTGCTTCCCTGCGTCCCAGGCTCCAGCCAAGGCCTTTGCTCCAGACAAAGGACCCCAGAGGTTTATGGGACAAGAACGACAGCAGAGACAACTCTATGCCGATAACCAGAACCAAGATCAGAAAGGCTGCCTTGGTTAGGAGGGAACCAGAAGCAACGGTAAACCAATGGCTCTCCCCAGGCCTCCCCCTTGGATAAAACTCCCCGCTGGGACTTACCAAGCCCCAGACCAGTTGGGCTCTTTCAACCTCAGGACCTCATCCCTCCCACTCTCTTCACTACAACTCGCTCGCCTCCTGCATTTTTGTCTCAGACACCTCAAGCGTGTTCCAGCCTCAGGGCCTTGGCACCTATGCTTCCCTCTGCCCGGAGCTGCGTGGCTCACCCTTTCCTGACATTTGGGTCTCCGTGCAAATAAAACCTCATTAGAAAGGTCTTTCTTGACCCCTGACAAAGTTTGCACCCCTGCTTTATCCTCCTCTGTGGCATTTATTAGTACCTGACCTCGTGTACATGTGGACTGTTGGTCCCCTCCTCCTCCTCTCCCCCCAGTAGAGGCTCCCTCTCCCTGAGAGCAGGGGTCTCTGTCTCATTCTTGCTGTAGGCTTGGCATCCGGAGCAGTAGGCACTCAACAAGTATTTGTGGAGCAAAGGAGGGATGCCATTGCCCAAGTGATGCGTCCAGACCCTGAGGGGGGACAGGCGAGGCTGGTGGAGGCGGAGAGTGGACATCAGTCCCCGATCCCTGCCTCACACCACCTGCAAGTCCGACCTTGAGGCTCCAGCAGGAGTTGGTCCGGGCTTTGGAGACCAAATCCGGCTCTTTGTGAAGAAGCTGGTGCGTGTTCCAAACACCACAAGGGGCGCCCACCGCGCTCCTATCCCGGGGCCCTGCCCACCCCAGGGAGGCCCACCCCAGCCACGCTGTGCTGCCGAGGCTCCAAATGTGAAGTGACAGCCTATTTTGGCGACAGGCAAGAGGCAGGTCATACAGTGACAGATGCCGCAGGAAACCCATTGGTCCCCATAACGGGTGAAATCCCATGAGATGACACAGATCCTGGGGTCCCCCTGGCCTGGGAAAGTCTGGGGAGCGAGGAGCAGCCCTGCCCCCCCCCAACCCGGCCTCTGTGCAGACAGTGCCAGGCAAGGACTCGGGAGGCGGTGGGTGGTTAGGAGTGAGCCACCCAAGCTCTGTCACCGGCTCCACCACTCCCAAGCTGTGCGCCCCTGCACAAGTGATTCAACCTCTCTGGGTCTCATCCGCAAACCAGGGATGACGACAGTCCCTGTCTCCTGGGACTTTTTGGATGACGGAATAAGGCGACGCGTGAAAAGCATTTAGAACAGGACCCACCACCAAGCGGGTCCTCGCTACAGGCGAACCTGCTGCTGGGAACAAATAAATGAAAGAGGAGGCCGGGCACAGCCGTCTCCTGGCCAGCACAGGGGTGCCAGCCTGTCTCTGTTGCCTGGCTTTCTCCAGGGCCCGGATGGGGAGCAGAACGGGCTGCACTGTCCGACGACGGGTCTGCCTCTCCCGCTGCACCAGGAGCCCTCCGAGAGGGCAGGGCCTGGGGCCATCTCAGCCCCTCTGGGTCCCCAGCCCTGCCCAACACAGGGTGGGGCACAGCTCAAAGCGGGGCTGAATGAAGAGACAGTATTTCCTGTGCCCAACTGGGCCGGGCAGGTGCCCAGAGCCCCAAGGAGGCCAGGCGGCTCCTCCGGCAGCCCCGGGCCCGGTGCCCCGCACCCCCCACCAGGCACAACAGGACACAGACACAAAGGGCACCCCCAGAGGTGCCCAGGGTGGGGACAGAGGCCACAACAAGACTGAAAGTGTGGATGAGCCCCCAGGGACCAGGAAAATCCGATTCGACTTCATTCATTCTTCCCCTGAGGGAGGGCAGGAAGGAGGGAGGGGGTCACAGGCAGGAAAGAGCGTCTGGAGCCCCCCTCTTCCCCCCGCCAAACAACTCCCCCCTACACACACACACACACACACACACACACACACACACACAGGAGCCCTAGACACTGAAGTACATGAAGCCGCCCCACCGCATCTTGGTGACAGCAGCCGTATAGGAGCCTCGGAGCAGGAAAGGACGTTCCACCCTGAGCCTTAGTTCCCGCCTCCGGAATATAGGCCCCAGCAGCGAGTGGCCGAGCTCCGAGTGGGAGAAGCGGCCGTGAAGAAGGGCCTGGCCCGGAGGAACCAGAATGGAAGGGCCAGGATAATCGGCAGCCCCGCAGCTGCCTCTCCACACAGAGTACAGAGACCACCCCCCACTCCCCGCCGAGATGCACAGACTCCCGAAAGAGACCCACAACACATGCCAACGAGATACACCATACAGACCAGCCACCCACCTTAAAACACAGGCACCCGCGCGCATATACACAATCCCAGATGGTCCACAACTGCCGGATTTACCTAGAAAGGACCCAGACACATACTCAGGAACACTCCCCGAGACAGAGTTAGACCCCGAGACCCACACAACCCTAGCTCCACACACAGAAGGTAATGAGACCCCACACCAGACCCAGGCACACCCATGGCCAACCCCAGGGTCATCCGGGGTGAGCCAGCGGGGCACAGCCCCTCAGGACCACCCCCACGAAAGCAGGCCCCAGGAATGTGCCCCCACAGAGGTGCTCAGGGGCCTGCGCTGAGGCACGCAGGAAGCCCCAGGAGACAGACACCTGCCTCTGAGCACGTGGAAACACGGCCACCTCGCCCCTGGCCCCGGATCGGTGTGAGCCCTTGAGCACGTGTTACCCTGGCCCGGGTGGCTCTGGTCGCCAGGCGGTAGGACTGCCCTCCCACGCCCCATGTGGTCCTCCCCTTTCCTCCCCTGCTGCCCGAGGCCAGGGTCGGCTCACCTCCACCATCCTCTTCCCTTGTCCCGGGCCACCCTCACTGGGGCAGGCCAGCAGACAGGCTTCCAGCCGGCAGAGCAGTGAACGGGGATCAAGGGTTTCCCTGGCCCACGACGCAGGTGCCCACCAAAGAGAGCTGGCTGGCTCTGCACCCCAGCCTCTCTGGCAGCAGCGGGTGGTGCCGAGGCCCGCCCTGGCAGGAGTCGAGCTTGGCAGTGGCTCCAGTCCACGGAGGGGGGAGGGAGGAGGGAGGAACAGAGGGAAGGAGGGGCCGAGCCTGGAAAGCCGGGGCCACGTGGCCACAACTGCCCCGGCAGAGGGAGGACCTGGGCAGGACACAGCAACGGGGGACCCAAGCCCCAGCCCTTTGCTTCAACGGGGTAGTTCCCCGCTGGCACCCCACACCCCCGTGCCAGGCTTGGTGCCAGGGGCCAGGGAAGCAGTGGCCACACAGCATGGGGCTGAGCACCTGAGAGTGGCTGGCCAGGCAGCCAGGTTTGAGATGACAGCCCGGGCTGGGGGAGGGGGGTGCTGGTCAGGGTGGGGGGCCCCTCTGATGCGGAGGGGCGGCTGGAGATCCAGAGCTTGCTGTCTCTGCCCCCACTGGCCACCTCGTGGTTCCGGCAAGAGCTCCGAGAGGGGCCGCGAAGGGGGCCTCTCCTGCTGTACCCCACTCTCTCATTAGATGCAGGGAAGGTCACGGCGGACCCCTGACATGGACATCTCTAGGCGCAAAAGTGGGACTGGTGGGCCTGAATGGTGGACATGTGGAGGGAGAAAGGCGGGGAGGGCTGGCGCCTCCTCACGCCCCACTGGCTCCCGTCTTCCAGGATGCAACTCACCTTCTGAAAGTGAGGGGCCCGACTCTCCAAGAACTGACTCTGGGCTGGGCCCGCTCTCGGCACCTACAACACACTCACCACTGCCCTAAAAGGGATAGGTACTTTACCAGGGTCCTTTTACAATGGAGGAAACTGAGGCCCAGAGAGGTTGAAACACTTGCCCCAGGCACCCAGCAGGGAGATCGGGCACCAGGCTTCCCGGACAGGCCTCTGTGCCCTTCACCAGCTGTCCTGAGCATGAGGCTGGCTTGCCCTGAACCCCCATTCCACACAGGAGAAAGATGTTTAGAGAAGGGAAACCTAGAAGGTGTGTGCACACCCCGCCCCACCTCTGCCTCCCTCTTCCCTCCCCTTCCAGATCTTACTTCCTCTACAAAGTCTTGGCCGGCCCAGGTCAGAGCGCACTGCGTAAAATGTGTTTTTTGTGTCTGTCTGTCTTCTCCCTGACAGGGGACTTGGGGGGCAAGATGGTGGGGCTGCCTGCTGTGTCCCCATCCACATTTCCGGCCCTGCCTCAGACACCTTCTTCTCCAGGAAGCCCTCCTTGACACTGGGCTGGGTCTGGTACCTCCTCCAGACTCCATCCTGGTGCCGACTCCTCCAGGCCACGCTGTCTCTGCCATGTCGGTCTCCCTCATTCGTTCACACATTTCCGGAGCTCCCGGCACCTGCCAGGCCGGCCTGTTGGAGGCCCTGGCAATTCAGCGCGAACAAACTAGACAAAACTCCCTGCTCCAGGGACTGACGTCGAGTGGGACTGCTTCCCCACGGGGGCGGGGTCCCGTGAGCGGCGGAGACCAGGTTCTCAGGTTCTCACAGGTGGCCTAGGACGGGTGCCCAGTCGATGGTAAGCCCGTGAGAACAGCGAGCAAGTGGCCCAGGCGGGCAGGTGGACAGAGAAGCCTGTGTCCTTCCCACTCTCCTGCTCTGGCGCCTCTACAGAGACGACTCACAGTGGCCAACTCCCCGAGGACTTTAACACTGGGACCAGGAGGACCGCACCGGCTCCGAGGTCCTGGAAACCCCACCTTCCCTCCTCCTGTCTACCACCCACCCACCAAGCCAGGGGCTCCCAGTCAGGCCCAGGTTGGGTCCGGCATGGGGGGGTCACAGCAGGGCAGGTCTAGGAGACCCCAGAAGTCCTAGATCCCAGGCCACGCCCTCCCATATGGGGTGGGGCACCTGTCAGGCAGCCGCCCAGAGAGGAGCCAAGTGGGTGGGCCCCCAGACCTTCCCAGACCGGACAGGCAGGTTTGGGCCGGCTGGCTGGCTGGCTGGATTGGGCAGTTCTGGCCAGCCAAGGGAAACTAGGTCCCAAGGGAAGGGATGGGGGGAGAGGGAGGGAGCGCGCTTTCCCCAGAAGCCACACTGGAAACAAGGGGTCCTCCTGGGAACAGGCTTCAGGGGCAAGGAGAGGTGGCTCCAGGATCATCTCACACCGGAACAGATTGTTATACGGCTCTGTGTACATAACCCCCAAGTACAGACTAAACCAATAAAGCCATGCAAAATTCATCACCTTCCATCACATCTGGGCTTCATCCATCCCCTTTCTTCCCTTTCCTTCTCTCTGGCTCTATAGGACACAGGCCCAGGGTTCAAAAGCCAGTGGCACCAAAGGGTAAACAGTGACAGGCCGGCGCCCTCCCGGGCGGCCCCAGCTCAACCCCAGAGGCAACCTCTACGCAGTTTCTTTTCTTTTTCCTGAGAGAGCCTACACAAGCGCGCGCGTGTGCACGCGTGTGCGCACACGTGCTCGCACACCGTTTGAAAAAACAGAAACAAAACAGAAATGGCAGCACACCACGCGTACTCTCCCGACCTTGCTTTTCTCAAAAACGTGCCTTGGGTCCTCCGCACTCCCGGCGGGCACGGGGGAGGAGCTCAGCAGCACCCAGCGGAGGTGAAGACACACCCTGGGGACCTAGCACGTGCTCTCCCGGGCACATTCCCTGCCCTTGACACCTAGAAACCGCTCTCCCGGGCACGTACGGAGCTCTCCCGGCCAGCGGACTGCTGGCCTCAGGGACGCACACGGGTAAGTTCCCGCAGCACAGTCGGAATCAGCTAGAGAGACTGGGAGCGACGCACACGCTCGTCCCCCAGAGACGGATGACGATCTGGGATGTGCTGGCTCCACGGGGTGGTACGCAGCAGTGAGAAGAAATGAGCCACAGCTACCTGTGAATGGACAGTCGAAAGCGAAGGAGCAAACCGCAAAACAATGCGTCCCGTGACTTGGTTTAGAAAGAGCTCAAAACTAGACACAATGAAATACGCTGTTTAAGGATGACGACAGAGGCAGCGAAACCCAAGGAGAAGCACCGGGCGGTGACTGTCTCCGAAGTCAGGGGAGGGGCTGCCTCTGGGGCAGGGAGGGCCTGAGAGGGGGTCCTGGGGGGCTGGCGCCAGCTGCTGCTTCTCCTGGGGCGGGGGCGCTAGGTGGGTTTCCCCTTCACAGTAACTGGTTACGCTACACATTCGTGCCTGATACCCTCCTTGGCTTGCAGGCGAACGATTTCAAATTATGTTACCGGGGCGCCTGGGCGGCTCAGTCAGTTAAAGGTCTGACTTTGGCTCAGGTCAGGATCTGCTGTTCCCAAGTCGAGCCCCACGTAGGCTGTGCTGACAGCTCAGAGCCTGGAGCCTGTTTCTGATTCTGTCTCCCTCTCTCTGCCCCTCCCCCACTTGTGCTGTCTCTCTCTCTCTCTCTCTCTCTCTCTCTCTCAAACATTAAAAAAAATTTTTTAAATAAATAAAATTACGATGTTAGACACAAGTACATACGTGTATATATGTATCCGTGTGTGGGTTTATGTATGTATAATATACATACATTATATACATAGTCTTTATGTGTCTTAGGTGATTTTCCAGGCCTCGATCGTTGCAAAGCACTGCGTGCACTTGAGCTGTTGCGCGGAAGGACCGGGATGCCCGAGCCAGTCCCCACGGGGCCAGGTAGGTGGTTTCCAGCCTTCTGCTCTTACAAATGGTGTGGCAAAACGACGCCCGTGTGCAGATGTCACTTCATGGGTGTGCCAGCATGTCTGTGGGCCACGTGCTGACAAGTGGGCTCGCTGGACAAGGACCATCACCGCCAAGCCGCCCACGTGAGCGCTCCCCACCCCCCACAGCCCCTCGGCCTCCCAGCCCAGGGTGCTGTCTCGCTCTCTTCGCTCCTTGCCTGTCAGATAGGGGAGGTCTGGCCCCTCTCGGCCTACTTTTCATTTGCATTTTCTACCCCATCGTAGTCTGAAAGCCATCAGACTCCTTTCCCGCCGAGTGTCTCCACCAAGCCTTTGCCTATTTTCCACGGGCCCAGGGAGACCTCTGTAAATCCAATCTATGTCCCTTTCCTGCTGAAACGCTAGCGGGCACGCACGGCTAAAGCCACCCCCTCTCCAGGGTTCCCCAGGCTCTCCCAGCCTCTCTGGGCTCATATCCTCACCTTCCCTTTCCCCCCAGTCGCGGGTGCAAACTCCTGCCCACGTTCAGGGTTTCTGTCAAGAGAAATCCAATCCACGTCTGCCCTGTGTCACCAGGGCTGGGGCGGGGGTGCAGCCTGGTCCCTGCCCGCTGGGGCCCCTGATCAAGGATCAGACACATGAAATGTGAAATTCCAGCTGAGCCAGGCTGGTTGGAGGGACGAGAATGCGGCGGAGCAAGGCCAGAGAGGGGCAGCAGCCAGGCCACAGGCGAGCCAGGGGGAGCCGGGTGGGTGCTGGCGAGGGGCCTGTCCTTGCCAGAGAGAACTCTGGCTGTCCTGTCTGCGGAGGACGAGATCGAGGTGGCTTGAGTGGGTGTGGGGGACAAGTGACAAGACACAGCATCGGTCCAGGCAACTGATGAAGGCAGCCGGGACAGCGGGACGCAGAGAGAGGGGGACAGGCCGGAGCGATACTTGAGGAGTCAGATACAGGGGCTGAGGACGAGGCAGGCGTCAAGGAGGTCTCGGAAGTTGGGTAAACCACAGTGCCACCTTCCACACAAGGGGGCCTGAGAGGAACTCCAAAAGCGACAGGCCCCAGGCCCAAGAATTCTGGAACAGAGGAAAGTGGAGGCCTCACTCCCCCTGATGTGAAGGCCCACTCACAAAGCCGCAGTAATCAGTGCGGATAAACACACACGGGTCAGCGAGCCGGAGCGAGGACCCGCAAACAGACCCGCACAAATATACACACTGGTGTTTAAAAAACTCATTTTGCAGGGCGCCTGAGTGGCTCCGTCGCTTAAGCGTCCGACTCCCGATGTCAGCTCAAGTCACGATCTCGCGGTTGGTGAGGGCGAACCCCACGTCGGGCTCTGTGCTGACAGTGAGGAGCCTGCTTGGGATTCTCTCTCCGCCCCTTCCTGCGGGCACACGCATGTTCTCTCTCAAAATCAATAAATATACTTAAAATAAAACAAACACTGGCTTTTCCTTCTTTGTGGTAAAATATACACAATATTTACCATTTCAACCATTTGTGAAGCATTAAGTATCTCCGCAGTGTTGTGAAACCATCACCACCGTCTACACCCAAAATGTTTTCGTCATCCCCAGCAAAAACCCTGCAGCCATGAGACAGCAGCCCCCATTCCCTCCTGCCTCCCAGGCCCTGGGAGGCTCTGTTCTACTCTCTCCGGGAACTTGCCTATTCTGGGCGTCTCCTTTAAGTGGGATCTTACAACACTTCTCCTATGTCTGGCTTCTTACGCTACGCATAATGTTTTCGAGGTCCATCTACGTGGGAGCATTTTTCAAAATGTCACTCATTTTTGTGGCTGAAAAATAACTCACTGTGTTGTATATATACACATCATATTTTGTGTATCCATTCATCCGTTGATAGCCACTTGGGTTCCCTCTACCTTCTAGTTATCGTGAACAATCCAACTACGCACACTGATGTACAAATATCTATTCAAGCCTCTGCTTTCAACTCTTCTGGGTATATACGTAAGGAGTAGAACTGCCAGGTTACGTGATGGTTCTATGTTTAACCATTTGAAAAACTACCAGACTGTTTTCCACGGCGGCTGCTCTGTGTTACATTCCCATCGGTGATGCGTGAGGGCTCCCGGCTTCTCCACATCCTTGCCAATACTTATTTTCCCTTTATTGGTAACATTTATCCTGGGAGGTGCGAAGTAGGATCTCGCTGTGGTGACTTACTTCTGGCCCCCCAAAAAGCACAAGCAACTCAATGGAGAAAAGGGCATTTCCCGTAAACGGTGCTGGAATCATGAACCCTGATCTTCAACCCCGCCCTTTGCACCCACGTTAACTTATAATGGATCACAAACTCAAATATAAAACCACAAAACTTTCAGAAACCAACTGACCAAACCAACCTTCAGGATCTAAGGCTAGGCACAAATGTTAGACTGGATATGAAAAGACCCATAAAAGGAAAAATTAATAAAGCAGACCTCATCAAAATTATAAACTTTTGCTCTGCAGAAGTCCACAAGAGGGGGGAGGGGGAATCTACCGATTGGGAGACAAGATTTACAAGCCACCCATCTGACCAAGGATTAGTCTCTAGAAGAACTCCCCAAATTCAACAGTAAAAAAACCAAGCAACCCCCGGAGAAAATGGGCAGAAGACACGAAGAGACATTTTACCAAAGACGGTGTAGAGATAGCAGTCAGCACATGAAAGGATGCGTGGCGACAGACGCAAATTAAAACCACAATGAGTTACCGTTCACATGCCTAACAGAGCGGCAAAAATCGAAAACAGCAGCAACACCAAATGCGGGTGGAGATGCAGAGAAACGATCATTCGCACACTGCTGGGGGGAACGTAAAATGGTACACGGTTTGGTGATTTCTTTCTTTTCTTTTTTTTTGGCAATTTCTTTAGATGTGCAACTGGCCATACTGCCCAGCAAGTGCACTTCTGGGTATTTACCCCAGAGAAACAAAAATTTACGTTCACACGAAAACCTGTATGCAACTGTTTATGGCGGCTTTATGTGTAATAGCCGCCAAAATGAAAACAACCCAGAGGTCCTTCCATGGGTGAAAGGATAACCTGTGGTACGTCCATACCATGGGACACTCGTCAGCAAGAAAAGGGAACCAACTATTTTTTTAAAAATACCTATTCTATTTTTTAATGTTTATTTATTTTGAGAGAGAGAAAGAGAGAGAACAAGTGTCCACGAGTGGGGGAAGGGCAGAGAGAAAGAAAGAGAATCCCAAGCAGGCTCCGCACTGTCAGCGAAGAGCCCAACATGGGACTCCAACTCACAAACCGTGGGTTCATTTCCTGAGCCCAAGTCAGACACTTAACCAACTGAACCACCCAGGCGCTCCAGGAACCAACTGTCGATACACGCAACAACCTGGGGAACTCTCCAAAGAATTAGGCTGAGTTAAAAAAAAAAAGCCAACCAAAAGGTTACATACAGTAGGATTCCACTTACGTAACATTCTTTTCTTTTTGAAACTGTAGGCTTTTTTGCTTTATTTTATATATATATTTTTTTTTAATTTTTTTTTTTAACGTTTATTTATTTTTGAGACAGAGAGAGACAGAGCATGAACGGGGGAGGGTCAGAGAGAGGGAGACACAGAATCTGAAACGGGCTCCAGGCTCTGAGCTGTCAGCACAGAGCCCGACGTGGGGCTTGAACTCACGGACCGTGAGATCATGACCTGAGCCGAAGTCAGCGGCTTAACCGACTGAGCCACCCAGGCGCCCCTATTTTATATTTTAAATTCTCCTTATTGTTACAGTTCTTTACATCAGGGCTGTGAAAACTGTTTCCCAGTACATCACATTTTTTTTTTAATTTTTTTTTTAACGTTTATTTATTTTTTAGAGACAGAGAGAGACAGAGCATGAGCAGGGAAGGGGCAGAGGGAGAGGGAGACACAGAATCCTAAACAGGCTCCAGGCTCTGAGCTGTCAGCACAGAGCCCGACACGGGGCTCGAACCCACAAACTGCAAGATCATGACCTGAGCTGAAGTCAGACATTTAACTGACTGAGCCACCCAGGCGCCCCGTACATCACATTTTTGAAATGCAGGATTATAATAATGGGAAACGGACAGATGAGTGATTGTCAGGAGTTAGGGACGTGCCAGGGAGGGCATGTGGCTATAAAAAGGCATCAGGAAGGAACCTTGTGATGGAATGTTCTGTCTCTTGACTGTATCAATGTCATTATCCTGGTCGTGGTCTTGTACTAACTATAGTGTTTGCAAGATGTTACCTCTGGGGAAACAGGGGCCTTCTCTGTGTTATTTCTTGCATCTGCCAGTGAATCCACGGTTATCTCGAGATAAAAGCTTAGTCAAAAATATTAATACTTGAGGGGAACCTGGGTGGCTCAGTCATTACAGAGGCTGCTTGGGATTCTCTCTCCCTCTCTCTCTGCCCCTCCCCTGCTTGCTCTCTACCTCTTCCTCAAAAATAAACATTTGAAATATATATACATATAAATAAATAATTTAAAATATACATTTTTATATATTATATATATGTTATATATTATTATATAATTAATATATTAATATATTATATATTATATATTTATATATTTTATATATTATTTAAAATGTATGTATATATATTAATAATTTATTTAAAATGCCAGAGACCCTTGCCCACCTTTTAGCCTTTGAATATGCGATTCACTCTCCTTGGAACACCATTCCGCATACTAACTCTTGTGCCTCTTTTAGCCTTCAGCTCAGAAGTCTCCTCTTCCAAGAAGCCTTCCCTGATTTCCTAAGCCCAGTTCTCTGGGCTTCCTCCTCCACAGCCAAGGCAGTGATCTGTGCTCCACGGTCATTCTGGCTGTCACCGACTGGTGCTGTCTGTCTCCACCACTAGAGCACAAGTTCCATGAGGAAAGACCATGGGCTAACCCGCCACCAGCCTTTCCCCGGCGTCAGCCAGAACAGAGCAGGAGGCACAGCGGCACTCAGGGAATATCTACAAAATCAATGAGTGAGTGGCAGTGAGGACAATAACACAGCTCGCACTCAGTACAAGGATTCTCCGCGCCAGTCTCTTTTGAGTGCTTTCCATGGATGAAATAATCTTTATACAGTCCCATTTTATAAATGGGGAAACTGAGGCCAACAGAGGGAAGTCGCCGCATGCCAAAGGTCACCCAGCCAATAGGCGGCAGAGCCGGGGAACGCATTCAGAGCCTTTGATAGTCATCTCCACCCCCGAGGGCCTCTCCGGAAAGTCTGGATGAGCCTGGCTACCAGGGGAAGCAGAGGGGCACAGGGGGGCAGGTAAGAGAAGAGACCGTCTGGCCCTCAGCCTGCAATCGGTTCCTCTGTAGTGGGACAAACAGACCCCGGATGATACCAGAGTTCCTTTATCTCTTACAGGTGCTCAGTGAAGACCCCTTACATGTCAAGGGCCTGTGACTGAGTCCCATGTGGTGACCTGGGAAGCCAGCAGTGCCCTCCATGGACAGAAAATGCCGATGTCACTTGAGGTTTCAAACCACCGCCCCCCCCCCATGCCCTCCCGAGGCTCCCCCAGGGCTGGGCTGCTTTCATCTGGCAACTGTGGGGGCGGGGGAGGCAGCTCCGACCCACACTGGGGAACATTCCTATTGGCACAGGACTTCATTTGTCCACCTAGAGAAACCTCGAGAGCAAAATACTGAGAGCAAATTACAGCCGAGAGCTGGCGGTCTGGTGTCATTACACTCGGCTTTAAAAGCTGCGGAGCAACATGGGAGACCGTGTAGGGAGGCACCAAGGGACCACGGTGAGGCCTGAATACCTGCAGGTGGGCACAGAGGGCTTTCCCCAGGGCCAGGGTGTCTCTCCTCTCAGCTGGGCAAGAGGGCCTAAGGGGGGCCGTCAGGTGATTCCCTGTCCTTTTGGGGCATCTGATAGCTCTCAAATTTCACAAAAATAGAAGCAACAATTAAAAGGAAGAAAAGGGGCACCCGGGTGGCTCTGTTGGTGAAGCGTCCAACTTCGGCTCAGGTCATGATCTCACAGTCCGTGAGCTCGAGCCCCACATGGGGCTCTGTGCTGACAGCTCAGAGCCTGGAGCCCGCTTCGGATTCCGTGTCTCCCTCTCTCTCTGCCCCACCCCACTCACACTCTGTCTCTGTCTCTCTCTCTCTCAAAAATAAATAAACATTAAAAAACATTTTTTTTAAAGTAAAAGGAAAAAAAGACGGTTGGATTTCTTTGACAAAGCTGGTGACACCGACCTTCCAGATCTGGGTGGTCGTTAGATGGGGGTACACCTTAGAATCATTCATTAAACTGAACAGGGGGTGATGTACTTTTTCTCTACACATGTCCTATTTTACACTCCTGTGTGGCAAACACCAGGGATGGCAATTCTGACAGCTGGAAGCTTCCTCTATATACACCTGTACCTTCAGACAACCTCCCTCTCTTGAGCTCTCTCTATCCCTCAACACACACACACACACACACACACACACACACACCCCAAGCTGTAAACTGCTATCATAATCACAACAGTCCTCCTTGGCCCCTTGCAGCTCTTGGCCTGTTTCCTTCAAGGAAGGCACAGGCCTGCAAGCAGCCAGCCCTGGAGCCCTTGGATGCTGCCACGGCCGGGGTCCCCATACCCTGGACGCTCCCGTGTCCCATGTGCATCACTCTTCAGTGAGTGAGCCCTTCTGGCCAAGGGAATGTGTCCCTGCCCTGCCCTACCCTGAGGCACCAACAGCCAGTCACACAGAGTAGAAGGACAGAGTTAAGATTTAGTGACGTGTCCCCCTGGGGGACACTTTACTGGCTCATCGGTGCCCTATGCTGGAGACACAAGACGGCAGCGAGGCCAGCTGCGAAGCATTCCGTTCGGGCGCCCTGCTGGCCCAAAACGAGGCAGTGGGCAGGGTGCTGTTAATACCCCACACTGCAGAGGAGGAAAGTGAGGCTCAGAGAGGGGAGGTGCCAGCCCAAGGTCACACAGCGTGTATCAGAGCCAGGAGTCCGTGGTAGGTCTGACGCAGGCCAAAGTCTGCTCATGTAACCGTGTTCATCCTCTCGTTTCATGCGCCCGGTAATTATTGCGCACACAGTGAGCGCCAGACACGGTTTTAGGCACTGGGGACACAGCAGTAAAGAAGACAGTCCCTCCTTCCCAGAGCTGAAGTTCCAGTGGGGGAGATAAGACAATACACACGTAAACGAAAAAGGACGTAACAAGGGGGCGACGACAGGGAGCACAGTCAGGGAGGTCTCCGAGGCGGGTGGCACTGGAGCTGGACCAGAGGGCAGGGAGGAAGCCACGAGGCAACCCAGAGTAGAGGGGATGGCCACCACAAAGGCCCCCGGACCAAAGCCCACCTGATACACGCCAGGATGTGCGAGGAGGGCAGCGTGGCCGGGAGCGGTGGGGGCAGTGGTACAGTTGAGGTCAAGGAAGCCCGCGCGGACTGTGGAAGAAAAGTAGCTCCCATCACACCCTTTTCTGCACGGTCTCCGCCTGGCTGAGTCCTGACCACAGCCCTCCTGGGGAGGCGTGGTCCCCATCGTGTCCCCGAGGAAGCGGGTGGAGGATGGGACAGCTTCCCAGGCTGGCCCTGCTGGCCAAGGGCAGAGCCAGGCCAGGAGAGCAGCTCTGTGCCTAAATGACCACCAGGCCAGCTAGTGGCCAGCTAGGGGGTGACTCAAGGATGGGGCTGGGGGACGGGGATGGCTCTCAGCTGGGGGCCTAGGGGTCCTGGCAAAGCAGGAACCCGAAGCCATGCGCTCTTGACGACAGACAGTTCGTGGAGGCTGGTGGCTGACACACAGCCCTTTGCCCAGGCCCCAGCAGTTCCCGAGCCTCTGTCCTCAGGTACCCCCCGCCCCACCCCACTCTGCTGTATCCGGATACCAGTCTGACTGGGAGCAATGGAAGAATTTTTCTTTCGATCCACTCAATTTTTAAAATTTAATGAAACTTACTTTATCTTATTTAATTTTTTTAAGTTTTTTTTTTTTTTTTTTAACATGTATTCATTTCGAGAGAGACAGAGTGTGAGTGAGGTAGGGGAAGAAAGAAAGGGAGACACAGAATCCAAAGCAGGCTCCAGGCTCTGAGCTGTCAGCACAGAGTCTGACGCGGGGCTCGAACCCAAGAACCGTGAGATCATGACCTGAGCCGAAGTCGGATGCCTAACCAACTGAGCCAGCCAGGCGCCCCCTAGGTTTATTTTAAAAGTGCCCCAGGCACTAATGTTGACCTGATGTTCATACATATAGTACCACCTGGGAAAGAAACAGAACCTGAATATAAACAAGCCTCTAGACCTAAGTCCCAATTTACAGGAGGCACAAGGGACAGAGGAACACGTTAAGAGACACAAGGATTCATCGGCTGGGTCCAGACTGTGGAAAACTCGAGGGGACAAAGCACTAGGGTCTTTGATAGATACACAATGCAAACAGCAAGCACACAAAAGCGCTGACACGAGAGGTCCCACAGACGACAGACGCCTTAAGGGGCCTGTCAACCAAATGCAAAGCACAGACCTTGTCTGGATTCCAAATCAAATGAACAAATTGAAAAAAAGGATGATAAGACAATTGGAGAAATGTGAGGATGTTAACGAACTACCAGCTCTTTTTTTCCTGTGACAACAGTATTGTGGGTTTGTTCTTTTAGACTCTTTAATCTCCTTCGGGAGGAAAATTGGGAAAACTTACGGCTAAAGTATATGACATTTGGGAATTGCTTTGAAACAATCAGGGAGGTGGGGACTGCGTTACGAGATGAAAAAGCCCGGTGACATCATTGGTAACTGTGGATGCCGGTGACAGAGCCAGTGACGGGGACCTGGGGAAGGCATGAGACCACCCCTCTGAGCATGAATGAACACTTCTACACAAAGGTTTTACACGTTTTGCAAAAGGAAATGTGACCTACTGGTAACAGCAAAGAATTACGGCTTGCCCGCCCAGTGAATCTTTCATTACTAAATCCAAACACGTGTCCTGCCTCTAATAACTGTAACAGCGATCGCGGCCAAAGCCACCATGACGACATACGGATGGCAGCGCTGTGCTGAGCGTCACACACGCCACTGACTCGCTCACTCCTCCCAGCTACTCCCAGGAGGCAGCGGGAACCCATCTTCTGCTCCAGATGTGGGAACCGACGCCGCTGCGGCATCCGGGGCTCCGGGGCCCGGCCGGGGCCCCAGGGGAAGCTCTGCCAGAACCGGAGAGGCCCAGTGGGGAGCCCTTGCCCTGAGTGGGCGTGGGAGAGGAGGCCAGTGAGCCCTGGCGAGCACTGGACCCATTTCCCCTCATTCTCCTCAAATAGTAAAGGCCCCCGCGATGCAACCTCCACATCTGAGCATAAGCTTTTGCTGAAACCAAACCCTGGGTTGCCCCGCAGGAGCTTGAAATGGTAACTGGCCACAGAGGGCACCACCAGACTTTTGGGCCCGCGGAGGGATCTTGGGTCACAGGATCGGTCACGTCAGAGTCTGCCGCCTGCCCGGACAGTCCTCCCGCGAGGCAGCAAAGCCGGCCCCAGTACCCGCAAATATCAGTGGGACGCTTGCCCCCACCCCCACTCCAGGTGCCAGGAGAGGTGATGGGGGCTGGGAGGGTGACGCCAGCATCCTTCCCATCCCTGTCTTGGGCTGGTGGACACCATCTCCCTCTGTGGCTTCAGCAGGATCCTGGCTAAATGGGAAGCCGGACAAGCTTCGACTCTCGGAGGAGGGAGTGAGAAATCGAGGCCGGGGAAAGGGGGAGAAAGGCGAAAGGCAGAGAGACATGGGGAGAAAGAGAGGAGGAGGGCAGGGAGGCAGAGAAGGCCACCTCCAGGAGCCTGGAGGACCCAGGGATGGGAAGACAGGACAGCGGCAGAGGCTGTACCGCCAGCACGGAAGCCCTCCCTGGGCCCAGCGGCCTCATCTGTAACGTGGGAACAACAGTCCTATCTTCCGACAGTGCGCCTGTGGGGGTGACGTGGCTCAATCACGCCATGTCAGGAGCCTGGAAAGTGCCCCCAACGTTGCAGAAGCGAACACATTTGCTATCATTTCTGTAGGCCGGTGGCTCTCATCTTAGCTAGTCACCCAGGGAACTTAAAACAAAACAAAACAAAAACTAATCAATGCTTGGGCCCCACAGCCAGAGATTGGGATTCAAACAAACAATCTGGGCTCGACCCCCCCAGGTGATTTAAAGTGCAGTGGGGGGGGGGGGTAAGTGGGATGTCAGGGGCTGGGCAGGACACACAGCTCCAGGCCTGAGGCCTGGAGGGGTGGGAGGGGAGAGGTGGGACTTGTAAAGTGAGACAGACTGATGACAGAGGGGGAGGAAAGTAGAAAGGAGGGCCGGGGAGGGGCAGGGGCATTGCCTGGGAGGCCCCTCTGCCTGCTCATCTTCCCCCACCTCGGGCCACCAGGAATCTGGGGCCTGCAGAGGAATGCAGGCGGGCCTGGCACGGCCATCTCCGGGTCCCCTCCCCCTGCACAAACTCCCAGGAGCCCACCTCCGCCTGGCCCAGCCAGAAGCCTCCCCTGGGAAGGCATCAGCTAGCCCTCAGTCCTCCAGCCCTCCCAGGCTTCTCGGAAGGCCCGTCCTGAACCCCTTCTCCTTTTGGGTTCTCTGCAGCTCACATGCTGGACCAGGCGCCAGGTCCAGCACTTAGCAGGGGTGGAGTGAGTGGCCCTGATCACCCTTATCACCTGCTCTGGTGGGCGGGGCAGGGGGAGGGGCGACCTGAGAAGGCCTCCCAGAGGGGGTGACCTCTAGTTCAAGACTTGGTGAGGAATACTTGAGATGTGGGCACTTAACAAAGGTGGGCAAGGCTAAGTGCAACAGGCAAGCAGATTGGGGCAGGGCCCGGTCCACCAGAGGGGGCTCCAGGTTTGGGTCCTCGCCCCCAGGCAGTGGGAGACATGGAAGGATGTCAGGCGGAGAAGGAACCCACGCTGACCTCAGCCACACCAGCTGCCCTCCACCTCTCTTCTTTCACGGGGATGGGAAACACCAGCTGGCCCACTGGAGGGTGCCAGGGTATCCCCAGGTCCTGCCACCCCAGAGGGGTACAGCTGGGCCCTGGTTCCTTCCTGCCACGCTGTGAGGAGACTCCTCCAGAGCTGCTTCCCGCATCCCTGAGCCTGTTCCCCGATAATTAAACTGTAAGCTGATTAGTCAAGGAAAACCTTTAATTAGCCCTTGAAATCATTCAGGAAAATTACAACCTCCTCTCCGGGCACCCTGCCCGCCTTCTCCCAGGGCCTAGGAGTGATGCCAGGGAGGAAGCAGGGTCTGGGGAGGGGGACTCCTGCCCCTAATGTGAGCCTCACCTGGCAAAGGCCAAACCTAGGGTGCAAGGCACCTTGTGGGAGAGGAAGGCACGGACTCCCCCGGCCACATCATGAAGTACCTCGGAATAAATCCAACAAGAGGTGGGCAAGGACTGGAAAAGTCCAAGTGCTGGAAAAGCAGGGCACGTTCCTGAGAGACGTCAGAGAAGACAAATAAATGGGGAAATATACCATGTTCATGGACTGGGGAGACACAATGTTGTGTCTGTGTGTGTGACAAGATGCTTGTCTAATATTTAAATAGAACTCAAGAAGCCAGGAATGGCCCAGACACTCTTGAAGAACAAGTAAGAGTGTTTGCTCTCCCCATGACCAAAACTTCTTATCAACTACAGAAATTAGGGCAGCATGGTAGTGATGCAGGAATAGGCCAAAAGAGCGAGAAAAGGACAGAGCACTCAGAGAGAGACCCAGTTATACAGACACGTGATCTATGATAAGCCTGACTGTGGAGAAAAGTCAGCCTGTTTTTAATAAATGGTATTTGGAGGATTGGGGATCCAGATGAAGAATATGAACCTGGATGCCTACCTCACACCACACCACACCACACCACACACACACACACACACACACACACACCCAGGACAAAGAAAGACTAAAGGTGAGGGGCGCCTGGGTGGCGCAGTCGGTTAAGCGTCCGACTTCAGCCAGGTCACGATCTCGCGGTCCGTGAGTTCGAGCCCCGCGTCAGGCTCTGGGCTGATGGCTCGGAGCCTGGAGCCTGTTTCCGATTCTGTGTCTCCCTCTCTCTCTGCCCCTCCCCCGTTCATGCTCTGTCTCTCTCTGTCCCAAAAATAAATAAAAAAGGTTGAAAAAAAAAAAATTTAAAAAAAAAAAAAAAAAAAAAAAAGACTAAAGGTGAGAAGCAAGACTATAAAACTGTAAAGGAAATGAGTGATACATTTGACCACATTAAAATTAAGAGCTTCTGTTCATCAAAAGACACAATAAAGAAGGCGAAAAGACAGGCAGCAGGCCAGGAGAAGATACGTATAGCATCTCGGAAACAAAGGCTCTCATCCAGAACCTAGGATTTAACTCAAAAGAACTGACAAATAAAAATGCAGACAGCCTGATGGAAAATGGGCAAGTGACTTGAACAGGCTCTTCACAAGAGAGGAGCTTCCAGATGTCCCAGGAACAGGTGAAAGGCTGCTCCACCTGACCGGCCACCAGGGAATGGCAAATCGCCAGGCTGAGGAGATACCACCAGACCTGCTTAGCACCAGCTTGCAGGACAGGCTAGCACTCACCACTGGTACCACCCTTACCCTCTATGAAAGGGGTCAAGTAGTCATGGCCACCTTCTGGGATCCCAGGATGCACTGAGCAGACGCACAGGAGTGCTACGTGGGGCGCCGGGCCTGGTACGTGCAAACCTTCAATTAGTTTTCCCTATTAATCAGTCTAGGGAATAAGCACGCCCCAGACCCGAGGTCATTTCAGGCCCTCCCCTGCCTCTGAGCAGGGATGCCCCAGAAGGCTGAAAGTCCAAGAGGCAGACGCCAAGTGGGTAGCAACGGGATCTGTTTATCCACCAACCACTGTGTCCCTGGAGGCCACAAAGGGCCAGAGTATTTGTGGAAGGGAAACGAAAACAATCACGTTCATATTTATACACCAGGCATCAGCTAAGTATGTTAGGAGAACTTCATAGATGCCCTAGAACACCCAGAGTGGCCTCGATTCTAGAGAAGAACCGGGACATGGAGAGGCCCGCGTGGCCATCTGCATTCAAAATCCAGACTGACCACAGAACTGACACTGCTACCCTTCAATTCCCCGAAGGCCCCTGCGCTCTCTCAGCCTCAAATGCCCATCCCCAGCCAACCACTATCCACCCTTCAAATGGTGTTCCCTCCTTACCTGGGGCAGATCTCCCGTCATTGGTCACTGCACTCAGGTGACAACAGCACTCACAGCTTAGCACAGCTCATTCATTCCTGCTTTCACATTTAGTCCACCAGCGTTGACTGAGCAATCACGACACATACACATCAAGCTGAGGTTCTAGCAAGGGACACGGTAAGGGTCTCCCACGCTTACCCCCCGGCCCATGAAGCCAAGTTATGAGGGGCAGGGAGGACAATAAGCCAAGTGACCCACAAATCCTAATGTAATGTAATGTAGGATGAGTGCTACAAAGAAAATCAAGCAGGGGGAGGCGGGAAGAGACGGTGACAGGTCGCAGAGGAAGCAGCATGAACCAAAAGCCCTGAGGCAGGACCCAGCCTAGAATGTTCCAGGAACAGCATGGCAGGAGAGAAGGGGAAGCTGGCAAGGAAGCTGGGCCAGGATCTCATGCCCTCCCCCCTGCCCCTGCCCCAAAGAGATGAAGCCACAGGAGGGTCCCCAGCAGGCAGAGACACGATGTGACCCCAGCTCCCTCTGTCCTCATGGGAGGATGGACTGTGGGGGCAGTGGGGGTGCGGGGAGTGAGGAGGTGGGGGAAGAGAGTGCATTAAGTAGGGGCTGACACAGGGAGAGTGAAAGGTTCTCTTCTGAAGGTACAGCAAGTGGCTTTTCTACCATGGTGGATGCGAAGGAAGAGGACAAGAGGAGTCAGGATGATACCAGACTCCTGGCCGGATCTACAGGATGGATGGGGTGCCCGTTGATGAGACAGGGTCACTGGGGGACGACGGGGGCTTGGGAGTCTGGCTTCCTTTACCTGTGTGTCGACCTTTGACCAAGGTCTGTGCACTAAGACAGGGTACACTAAGGGCCACCTACTGTGGTCACCTCTGGTTCCCGTGGCCCCAGCACAGCGCCTACTCAGGAATAAGCACTTGACTCCTACTGGAAGGACGGGTAAGAGCTGGCAGGGACAGGAACATGGGAAGGACAGAATAACGAGAGGACTCCAATCAATGATAAGCAAGCACATGTTACTTCTACAGAACAGAATATAAAATGTTCCAAGCTCAGTTAAAAACTTTGACCGACCGGGGGTGCTGGTTAAGTGTCCTGTCCGCCTCTTGGTGTCGGCTCAAGTCATGATCTCTCAGTCGTGGGTTCGAGCCCCGCATGGGGCTTTGCGATGTTGTTGCAGAGCCTAGCTGGGATCCTCTCTCTCTCTCCAGTCTCTCTCTCTCCCTGCCCCTCCTCGCCTCTCTCTCTCTCAAATAAACTTAAAAAAATTAAAAAAGAAAGTTTGACCGAACGTTGGTGAGGATGCGTAGTGCACATTGGTACCATACCCTACCTCTGACCCAAGCAAGGCACCTTGGGTAGATTCCCTGGAAAAAGCATGCACACGTGCCCCAGCAGACGAGTTCAAGGACATTTATACCCTGCACAGCAGGAGACAGAGAGATCCGTTCTGGTTTATTACAACGACAGAATACTACACAGCAGTGACGGCGGACGAGGGGCCTGCCACACTAGAGGCAACGGCTGGACCTCCCAGATTGCGGACCAAAGACGGCGGGCACAAACGAGGACGCGCCGGAGGACTCCATTTATGTGAAGTTCAAAAGCAGGCAAAGGTGGGGGGTGCATGCCTGGTAAGAACTCTCCAGAAAAGCAGGGACGCAGGGACCCCCAAGGTCAGGGGGGTGATCACTCCTGGGGTCGTGATCGAGAGAGTGGGGGTGGAGGCTTCCAGGGTGAGGTGTCCTGTCTCGCCCCGGGTGTGGTGAGGTGTCGGTTCCTCCTATAATTATGTGAAATCGAGGCTTACGCGCATTTCCGGAGGCATATTACGCTTCACGATTGGTACACGTATAAAAGTAGTGGAATCATAAACGCACATAAACATACATAGACACACACGCGGCATCTCGGAGTCAAATCATCTGGGGTCAGGCTGCTGTGGAAGATCTGGGGGCGCCCGCGGGCAGCAGAGCAGGGGTCCCTAGGGAGAGAGGAGGCAGACCAGCCTGGGGGTCCTCACCTGAGGGGCAGGTGCTGAAGAGCCCTGCCCTCCGGCCATGTCCTACTTTCTCCCTATTCCCAGCACTGACTGCTGAGGGGAAGGGAGGGGAGGGGAGGGGAGGGGAGGAAGGGGCAGGAGGAGGGCGGGAGGAGGCCCAGGATAGCAGCCCGCTTCCCTTCCCGTTGTGTGGGAGCGGCTGAAACCAGACTGGGGAAGTGAGCCGGGCCGAAACCGCAGCACAATGCCACTTTATCAGGAGTTTCCAGAGCCAGGCCCCAGGCACCTGGGGGTGGAAGCAGGGAGGGCCTGGAACCCCGGGAAGACACAAAGGGGGGGGGGCGCGGGAGAGCCTTCTAAGCCCTCAGGCTTAGTTCTGAGGGTGGCACAGGTCGTGTGCCAAGGTGGTCAGGAGGCAGACTCGGCAGTGACCCCAGGCAAGTCTCCCGGGCTCTCGATCTCCTCCCCTGTGGAAGGGGAGTAACAGCAACGCCCCGATCTGGAGGGTGCTGGCGGGGGCCAATAAGTCAGTTTGCAGGAGCACGCAGAGGGAGGCCCGTGAACAGTCCTGGTATCGGGTGAGACTATGCATATTATCACTAGCAGCTAAGTCTCTGAGCGCCTTCGATGCACTTTGCCTGAAGATTACGCATTTATATCCTCACAACAGCCCTTCGGCGAGGTACCATCGTCGTCCGCGTTTCACGGATAAGGACGCCACGGCACAGAGCGGTTAAGTGACCACTCAGCTACTAGGGGCAAAGCTGGCGCCAGAGTCCACGCCCTCAGCCTCCACCGTGTCACTCAAGTTAAGAACTCCAGACTGGAGCCAGGAGGGCCTGGGGTTCGAGTCCTGGATCTGCCACTTATTTGCGCCGGGGTTGCCAGCCTGTGCCTCAGTTTCCCCTTCTCAGGGAAAGTAAAAATCCCACAAACAGCTCCCGGGAAAGGAAGCCTGGACGGCTTTCAACAAACACAGAAATGCTCCATTTCATTCACATGAAAATCAGGACCTTACATGATGGGCAAAGATCAAAGTATCAGGTAACACCCAACAACGCCAGCGAGGAAACCTCGGAGCCACCAGACCCCGGGGCTGGGGGGCTGGGGTGTAAACGGGCAGGCCAGAGCCCTACGGGCAGAGCTACCAGGGTGCGCACCTCAGACCCCCGAGCCCGCCTCCAGAGCCGCACCCAGAGCCACGCTCACACGCGTGAAGCCCTGTCCAGAAGAGGGAAAGGCTGGAAGGGCGGGAACGGCCACTGACGCGAACACAGGCGCATCAGGGGACATCACACGGCCGCAGAGAGCGCTCCACAGAACGGAAGGGGGAAAACTGCAAGGGCTGGGACAGAATGCCAACATGGGAAGTCGGCTCCACCTGGGGAGAAACAAAAGGGGGCAGATCGTGTGCAGGAACAGACGTCGCAAGAAAGACGCCGGGAACAATGGCTGTCTCTGGGAAGGGGACGGACAGCCAGGCCCGGAGAGGGGTTTCCTCGTCACCCTGTAGCCTGCTGTGCCGTGCGGAGGTTTGCAACTCTTATGTAGGGGACAACGCACACACGGAGCAAAAATGTGCCTCCTTAAAACGAAGAAGACGCTGGCGGAGAGAAATGAGGTTACTAAGCCCTCCCCCTCCGGGCCCCTGGGCAGAGCCACCGCGAGGATGCTCAAAAAGCACAGCCAGCGCCTGGCCTGGCCGCCCCGGAGGCTGGGAGCCCGCGAGGAGGACGCCGCAGCCCAGGAGGACGGGGCGCACGGAAACGGAGACTGTTAAAATTGTTGAACTATTAAACTGTTACCGCAAGCTCACCGTGGGCCGGGCAACGTGCTAAGCGCTTTCCAGCATGATCTACAACCCTCCCAACGGCCCATTTCACAGGTGAGGAACGTGAGGCCGGGAGGCTCCGGCTCTTTCCCAGGGGCCCCAGCTAGGGGGAGCAGGGATGCCGTGGACGGCGTGGCCCCCGGCACGGAAGTGGTCACTGCCCCTGAGGACGGCAGCAGCACCTGGGGAAAGGCAGGGCAGGACCAGAGGGCCCCAGGAGACAGGCTGCGGTGAGGGGTGGCTTCTGTCTCGTCTGCCACAGCCAGCTCCCCTGGGACCTGGCAGAGCTCCCCTCTGCCCCCCCCACACCTTCCTGTGGGCCAAGGCGGCCGGCGGACAACAAGCCCCAGCCCCGGAAGGGTGGTTGGGGCGGGAAGGGTCCCATTTCCCTGGCCGTGACTTGGAAGGAGACCGCTTCCTGCTGGCAGCATCTGTGGCCGCCTGGCTCGGGTGATGGGATAAACAGCTGCTGGGGACACCCCGACCGGCGTCTGGCCAGGAAGTCTGGTCTACTGTGAGCCAGCAGGACAAGGAGGGGTGAGGCAGTGGATAAGAGAGCGAAGGGGTTGTGGGGGGCCCCGAGAGAGGTAGGGACCTGGGGCCCAGAAACAGCCCAGGTTGAACAGACCTCCAAGGAGCTTCCATCTAATAAAGAGGAGCCTGGGTCAGGCCCAACTGGACAGGAAGAGACCTTGTCTCATCAAAACCACTTCCAAACCACTGAGGACAGCCACAGCAGGCAGTGACTCCAGAGTCTGAAGGCCTGGAGTTCACGTCCTACCTCTGCCGCTTGCCTGCTGTGTAATCTTAGACTTGTCACCTGCCTCTCCGGGTCTCAGTTTTCTCATCTCTGAAGTGGGGACAATAACAGTACCTACCTCGTAGGCTGTCTGTGGAGATCCAGTGGGTTAATGTGTGGAAAGTACCCACAATTTCGACAGCACACAGATCCCTCCTCCATCACTGTCACCCTCATCCTCTCCGCCCTCATCTGCTGGGACTATTACAGCAGCCTCCTACGGTCTCCCTGCCACCGCCCCCCATGATCTGGGCCCCACATGGCAAAAGGAGCAACCCTTATAAAAGAGAAACGGGATGGGGACGCCCGGGTGGCTTAGTCTGTTAAGTATACTCTTGATCTCGGCTCAGGTCACGATCTCAGGGTTCATGAGTTGGAGCCCCGAGTTGGGCTCTTCTCTCACAGTGCAGAGCCTGCTTGGAATTCTCTCTCCCTCTCTCTCTGCCCCTACCCACCTTGTGCTCTTTCACTCTCTCTTTCAAGATAAATAAACTTTAAAAAAAAGTTTTGGTTTTTTTTTTAAAGAAAGACACCAAATGTTGCTTGAAACCTTCCAATGATCCTCATTAGACACAGAACAAAACCCACACTCCTCGCCTCAGCCTGTCGGCCCCCCGTGTATCTGCCACATCTTCCCCGCCTCCCTGAGCTCAGTGCCTGCTTGGTCACGCTGGCCTCCGTGCTGGTACCTGACCATCTCAGGGCCTTTGCACTTCCCATACCCACTACCCGCTCTGTTCTTTCCACCTCCTTTCTAGGCCTGGCTCGCTCTTTCTCATCGGTCAGATGTCTCCTTCTCTAGAAAGCCCTCACCGACTCCCCAGGCTGGGCCAGGTGCTTCCCGGATCCTAACCTTGACGCTTCTGCTTGTGCTTCCCCATCCCAGCCCTGACGCTCTGGGCCGTCATCGTCTAGGGATGGGGCCCGTGTCCTTGGTATGCCAAAATCCACGCAGGCAGGGCCAGGGCCGTGTTGGTTGCCAGTGGGACCCGTGGTCAGACACACAAGGAGTGTAACAGGCTCTGCCTGTCGCTTTCCACACTTCACCTGCTTCCTCCCTGCCCCGTTCCTGAGGAGGTTCAAGTCAGTACGGTTTCCTTCCCCACTGTCAGCCCTGAGAGATGCCTCCCCAGGAGAGCTGCGTCAAAGCTGTGGTCACTGCCCCGGATGCCCTACAGGGCAAAAGCCTGGGTGTGGGGGCTCGGTGGGTGTCAGGCCCCAGCTAAGCCCATCGCGTGAACCACCTCCTCAACTGCTCCCAGCCAGCCCGGGGGCGGGGGGTGGGCATAAAGCCACCATCTCATGGCTGAGTAAAGCCATTTCAGCAGGGGCCATGAACTCACCCAAAGCAGGACGTGGCGTGAAGGGAGCCCTCAAGCCTGGTTGGAAAGCAGACTGGTACAACTGCTTAGGACAGCAATTTGGAAGGTCCAGCAGTTCCACTGCGAGTCCCATGCCCGCGAGAGACTCTGGCCACGGTATCCAAGGAAACACGTTCTAGAATGTTCGACCCAGCACCATCACTGTCCCATGGGAAACCACCCAAATGTCCACCAAGAGGTGAACAGGTAACTCCTGTGTGGCATAATCACAAAAAGAAACACTCACGGCCGAGACCGTGAGTCCTAGCGCGACACACATCCTCGCGGAGCAACAGGCGGACTCTAACGGTGAGCAGGAAAAGCAGGCTGCTTACCGGGATACCACTTACATGATCCGTGAAACCGGAAAACGGCGGCGGTCAACCCCGGCTGGCCACCAGAGCCACGTACTGATGCCAGCCCCACCCCAGACCCAAGCGGATCCAAGTCGGAATCTCTACGGCTGGCCTGGGCAACGGCATTTTTGAAAGCTCTCCAGGGGACTGCAGTGTGCAGCCAGGGTTGAGGGCTGTTGCTCTGTCATTCGGGAACACTCTCAAAGGCAGTAAAAGTAGGAAGACCCGCAGAGGAGCGCTGAACACCAAATCCAGTGCAGGGCAGCGCCGGCAGGGAGGCTGGGGAGGGGGCGGGGCGGGGCACTGAACTCGACACTGCAAGCTCCGAGCTTCTCACAGGCCCCAGCTGGAGGGGGGAGTGCTCTGTTATACTGAATGCTTCACTTTCTTCCCTAGTCTAAAATGTATCGTCAGGAATAAGACTGGCAAGTAAGAAATGACTTGCCTAAGGTCCCTCGGCCGGTGACAGGGCAGGGACCCGAACTTGGGTCCCCAGTGCCAAAGCCCCGTCCCTCCTTTTCTGTGCCAAGCCCGGGATGCTGAGCAAGCTGGAACCGCGAGGGCACGAGGCTGGGCTGACCTCATGGGGCTGCCTGGCAGTGTGCCCACCCGGTGACCCTGCCCAGAAGGGGGCGGGGCGGCTGGCTGAGAAAGCCAGGAGGCGGATGGAAAGTGAGGTCCTCCCAAGGAAGACAAACGCTAACACAGCGCCCACCGTGTGCCAGGTCCTGGGTCAAGCGCTTTACACCTTGCACCCTCACGGCAATCCCACGAGGTGGCCACTATCGCTATTTCCATTTTGCAGACGAAGAAAACGGAGGCCCAGAAAGTTAAGCGACTTGCCCACAGTCACGGCCCGTGAGCGCTGGAGCTGCGTGTGAATCCCGGCTCCAGCGCCCGCGCTCCGAACCAGTCCCCAGTACTGCTCCACAGACCCAGGCCAGGTACCCGTCCCCTCCCTGCTCCACCGCCCCTCCCAGGCCAGGCACCCCAGGGGTACGGATGAAGCCATGTGTCACTGGCTGGGGGTCTGCTGCCAGTCTGCTCCCACGAAGGGATGCCGAGGGCCCTTGGAGGCCAGGGATTCCGTGTCTCTTCCACTGCTATGGTCCCGGCGCCCAGCAGCAACCATCGTTTGACCTCCAACAGCCGAGCATCCTCTACCGCCGGGCAGGGCTTCAGGTGGGTGTTCAGGGAAGGAACAACATGGGAGAAACTCCCGCCGTGGGGGGCCCACATTCTGGGGAGGAGGCAGGGGACAAACAGTGCCCTGAAAAACCAAGTAAGAACAGAGCAAAGGGCTGGGGAGAAAACAAGATAGTGAGATAAAGAGTGTGAGGGACTGTGAGAACTGGGTGGAGTGACGGGGAGTGAGGGGGCAGGGTGGGGAAAGGATTCCAGGCAGAGGGAACAGGAAGGTCAAAGCCCGGAAGGTGGCATGTGCCTACAGAGAGTAAGAACAGCAAACAGGCCAGTGGGGTTGGACCTCGAGGAGGGATGGGGAGGAAATGAGGTGGGGGCGGCTGAGGACCAAGGTGAGAGCTTGGGGCTTTCAGTACAGAGAATACTCAACTTTGTACAGGGTCCCACTCAAGGACACCCTCTCCAGGCAGAAGCCCATCAGACTCATTGAACTCTGGGCCACCCACAAACACCCCACTCCCATAGGTCCGAGGGAACTTCTCTTCCCAGATCACGCCCTTCCAAGAAGCCCAGAGACAATCCATTCCAGTCCAGGGAGTGGCTCAGCTTTGCCCGGCCCCCTGCTTCCAGGAACAGACCTTCAACAATCTACAGTATGAGGACTGGGGGCAGGAGCTCTGGAATCAGTCAGACCCAGCTTGGAATCGGCCTCTGTTACTCAGCAGAAGCTATCTGAGCCTCAGTTTTCCCGTCTGCAAAGTGGGTCTATCCGGTACCCACTTCGCAAGATTGTGGTAGAATGAAACAGCACTGAGAACAGCGTTAGCCGTCGTTAAATGATAGACAAGATTATGTTTGAGAGCATCGTGCCATTCTGCGCCCAGAACTCCAGAGTTTGAATCCCAACCCCACAACTTATTCGTTAGATGATCCTGGGCTAATCACTTGGGCTCTTAATAATAGTGCCAACCCTGTAAGGTTGTAGTGAGGATTAAACATATGTAAAGCATCTAAATGAACTGGCACATAGTGATTTGTAAGTGTTTGCTATTATTTCCATTATTTGTGGGAGGGGGCTTTTACTCCACCAGGACATCCCTGACCTCTCTCTGGGACATTCCTCCCGTCCTCCCCAGCAATGCATCCCTCTAGGGTTTTAACTTTGGACCCTCAGGTACATCATCTGTCAGATTCTGACCTTTGCCCTCCTTTGGCCACGCCCCACATTTGATCCCTTAAAAAGAGGTCCCCCAACCTAAATCTCATGCATCTGCTCCGCTGGTTGCTGCCTTAAACCTGCGAACCACCGACCACCTTAGCTGTGATCTCTGACCCTGGTAGGCGCACCCGGCCTTCAAGTGATGAGTTCTGACCCCCCATTTTTGACACTCGCCCCGAGCCCCCTCGAACGCGCCCCATTCTAAATTTCGAAATTTGCGCTCTCCTTCGCCACGCCCCCTTCGCTAGTCTGACCTTTGACCTCCCCTACCCCACCCTCCCCAGCAATATTGACCCCCGACCCCTCGGACGCGACCCTTCCCTCCCGAGTGAACTTTGACCCCAGCGGCCCCGCCCCCTACTTGTGTAAACGATCTCCCACCGCCATCGCCCGGCCCACCCCAATCCCCTGGCCAGACCGTTTATCCTACCGGATCGGCGCTGCAGTCGCTCGCGGCCTAGCTGCTCGACTCGGAATTCCGAACCCTCACACGGCCCTCAACTCTCTTGCGCCGCCGCCACCGCGGCCACTGCCGCCGCCATGTTAAATCCCCAACGAACATCCGGGGCTTTCCCCCCTCACCGCCCACCAGTCCCCATAGCAACGGGGCTGACCGGGCAGGGGGCAGGGCCCACTCGGGGGCGGAGCTGGGCCGCTGGCGGAACCCGCTCCAGCCTCTGATTGGTGCATATTGTCCAATCGGAGGCCTTCGGGATGAAAATGCCAAGCGGGGATTGGAAAATTTGGAAAGGGTGTCGGGAAGCTGGCTCCCCGCCGGATCGAGTTCTTAAAGGGGAAATGACTATTCTCTTGTAACAGACCCACCTTACACTAAAAAGAGTTGGTGGGTAGAAAGCGGTAATGCGCAATAGTGGCCAGAAACAGTTATGACGAACTTATTATGTGCCAGACACCCGACCAAATGCTTTACTTGCATCGTTCCGCTAAACACTCGCTAAATCCCTATTTTATTGTTAATACCCAATTTACGGATAAAGAAACTGAGGCTCAAAGTGGTGACCTAGCTGCCTCAGGATTACAGGACATAGATAATGAGTTTTGAACGACAGTCTGTCTGAGTTCAGGAACTTGACCTGAAATCAAGACACTATTTGATCTTACTCTTTTTAATAAGTTTTTAAAAAGTGAATAATGTGTCAAAAAAAAAAAAAAAAAAAAAGGAAACTACCAGAAAACAACAAAATCCTTAAGCTAAACCCAGACAAGCTGTCCTGTGATTTCACTCACTGGGTGCCAGCCACCTTGCCCTTCCAGAAAAATATCAGGTGCTCTCCCACCTCAAAGTCTTTGCATTGTCTGTTCCTTCCGTCCAGAGTAGCCTTCCCCTAGGTACCCCAGGGCTCCCTCTCTTGACTCCTTCAGTGTTTTACTCCTGTATCACCTTATCAGTGATCTTATACCTTTGCACCTTAACTAAAGCAGCAAACAACCTTCTCTCAAGCTACTAAACCCTTCACTTTGTCTGTTTTTTTTTTTTTAATTTTCCTGCTGTAATCACCTTCTAACAAACAAGATGATTAGCTAATTGTAGTTATTGTTTTTTGGCAGTTCCCTCTACTGAAATGTCAGCTCGAGGAGGGCATGGGTTTTGTCTGTTTTCTTCACTGTGCATGCCCCAGTACCCTTGCACTGTTGGTATGTAGATGATCAATAAACATTTACTGAATGGGGTGGTTGGATGATTCCTAAATCCACCCCCACAGAGATACTCTTAAACGCTGAGTGCATTCTGCCTCTTCCCCCCCCCCCCACCAGAACAGTGTCTAGCACATAGTAGGCATTTAATTAATGCCTGTGAAGGCAATGAATGGATGATTGCATGAGTCATTTTTTTTTCTGTACGTTTACCTACCCCTTTTGTCTTTAACAGAATCAGAGGCATATGTTTATAAAGAATTTTATATGTTTTTAAAAACAAGATGGGAAATATCACCAGTATCTTCCCATGTCATTTTCTTCGAGAGCATTAGTTTTAATGGCTTCAGATGACATCCTGTCAATGAACTCTGATTTGTTTAACCACTCATTCTTGTTGAACATCGAAGCTGTGATAAATATTTTGCTATTATAAATAATACCCCCCCCCATTCAAGCAGTTAAATATTTGTGCACATCTCTAATTATTTCCTTTGAATAAATTCCCACAAATGGAACTGCTGGGTCAAAGGAAATGTACAACTTTAAGATTTAATAATAGTAACAGTTGCCATGCCTGGAGCTAAGCTGTGTAATTTTAACAACAGGGGCTATGATTATTCATGCCTGCGCTTCGCAGAGGAAATCCAAGCTTAGAGAAGTAACTTTATTTGCTCAAGTCACACAAGCTAATGGGGCAGAGCCAGGGCTCCTCCCCACCTTTGATTCCCAGCCAAGGCTCTCGCTACCTGCCCTCTGCTGCCTCCCGGCGGCCCGGAACACAGGCTGCCAAATTGTGCTCCAAGGATCCAATTCACGTTCCCACCAGCGTTCAGAGGGAACGTGCACTTTTAGGTATCCTCGCCAGCATTAAACATTCTTGCTTTTGTGCTCTTTTGAAATCTGTATGTCTTACAGAGTCTCCGCTTTTTAAAAGTCAAGTCCAGTAGCGAAGATGACGGCACGCGATCCAGGTCGGAGTGATGGGAGGAGGGCCGGGGGTAGCCTTTGCCTCTTTGAGGCCCTTTTTAAGGTAGGGCATTAGGCTCTTGGAACTTAGTTGGGGATCTCGGTCAGAGATCAGACCCCCGGAACAAGCCCAGTGGTAGACCTACTCCCAGGGCTTCCTCAGGATGGGCAATTAGACCCTCTTTCTTCAGGGCTCTGAGAGAAAAAATCAGCCTCCTCCAGAAGGCTTCCTGGAGGAGGTAGCGAGGAGGTGACCGCCCAATAGGTGGAAACAGGTGAGGAGGACTTGGCCTCATAAAAACGGTAAATTTCAGTACATCAAGGGAAAAGAGGAGTGGTGATACATAGATGGCAGACAAAGCTTTCTGTCCTTCATATGTAAAGAGCATTTTCAAATCAGTAAGAAAGATGAACATACAACATAAAAACAGGCAAAACACATGAACACGAATTTATTTTTATTTTTTTTAATTTTTTTTTTATTTTTGGGACAGAGAGAGACAGAGCATGAACGGGGGAGGGTCAGAGAGAGAGGGAGACACAGAATCGGAAACAGGCTCCAGGCTCTGAGCCATCAGCCCAGAGCCTGACGCGGGGCTCGAACTCACGGACCGCGAGATCGTGACCTGGCTGAAGTCGGACGCTTAACCGACTGCGCCACCCAGGCGCCCCTGAACACGAATTTAAAATACAACAAATACAAAAAAAAAAATGGAATTGGCAAATCAAATGAATGAAATGGATATTAAACTCTTAAACAGATCCCTTTTTTGATCTCTCAGAAAAATTTTTATGTCATAATTAGTGCTGACGAGAATACCAGATAACAGCCACTCTCATACCCCACTTATAGGACTATGATCTTGGGGCAGGCTTTTGGTAATATCCATGAAGAGACTTAATAATGCTGTCAACCCTTTGACGCAATTCTTCTTCTTGGAATTGTTCTTAAAGGGAGAAAAAAAGACATAGACAAAGGAATATATGCGAATGTATAGGTGACGCTTGAATAACACAGATTTGAACTGCATCGATCCGCTAATAAGCATATTTTCAAAAAAATTTCTTAAGTTTATTTATTTATTTTGAGAGAATGCATGCACACAAGCAGGGGAGGGGCAGAGAGAAGGAGAGACAGAATCCCAAGCAGGCTCTGCACCATCAACGCAGAGCCAGATTCGGGGCTGCAACTCACAAACTGCGAGATCACGACCTGAGCCGAGATCAAGAGTCAGATGCTTAGACAACTGCACCACCCAGGCACCCCACTAATAAGCAGATTTTTAAAAAATGTTTATTTATTTTTGAGAGAGAGTGAGAGGGGTGGGGGAAGGGGCAGAGACAGAGGGAGTCACAGAATCCAAAGCAGGCTCCGGGCTCCGAGCTGCCAGCACAGAGCCCGACGCGGGGCTTGAACCCACAAACCGTGAGATCATGACCCGAGTTGGAATCAAGAGTCAGACACTCAAGTGACTGGCCCTGTGCTAAGTACTTTACACGCACCACCTCATTTAATCCCTACAACCATCCCATGCACTTTTGTTACTCCCATTCTCCAAATGGGCAAACAGGAACAGAGAGGTTAAGTAACTTCTCCAAAGCCACACAGGCAGCCTGGCTTCAGGGTCTAGGCTTCCAACCAGTTCTCTTCTTTTTCAGAGAATGAATGCTTGAGAGATAAATAATAAACACATGAACCAATGGATAATATAAAACAAGGTGACAAGCGGAGCTCGAAACGTGTCACGGAATACAAGATTGCCGCCATAAAAAGAGCGCAGAAGACACAGGACCCAGCGATCCCACGCGTGGGTATTTGCTCCAGAGAAATGAATCCATATATTCCCGCGATGACCCGTACAGGAAGGTTCATGGTGCTTGTTTTTGGGGTTTCGGGGTTTTTTGTTTTATTTTTTTCCACAGCGCTTGTTTTCACATCGCCGGAAACTGGAAACAACCCCAAACGTCCATCAACTAGCGAACGGATAAACGGGTTGCCATATATCCATTCCAGGACGCTACTCGGCATAAAAAGGAAGGAATTGTTGATAAGCAGGGCCTCGTGGATGAATTGCGAATGTGTTAGGCTGAGTGAAAGAAGCCAGTCTCTTACAGTTCTATTCCTAGCTTTCTGGAAAAGGTAAATCGAATCTTTAGTGACAGAGGGCAGATCGGCTGTTGCCTGAAGCTGGGGGACAACAGGAAGGATTCACGGCAAAGGGACAGGAGGGAAACTTGGGGGTGGTGGAAATGTTCCGGGTCTTGATTATAGTGGCGATTTCATGGGAATACACATGGCCCAAAACTCCTCAAATTGGACACTTTATTTTTCAAATGTATGTATTTATTTATGTAGGTTTAAAGTTTATTTCTGAGAGAGAGAGAGAAGGGAGGGGCAGAGAGAGAGAGAGAGAGAGAGAGACACAGAATCCAAAGGAGGCTCCAGGCTCTGAGCCATCAGCACAGAGCCCGACGCGGGGCTCGAACCCACAAACCACGAGATCATGACCTGAGCCGAAATCGGAGCTCAACCGACTGAGTCTATCCCAATGCTTTAATTCCAGGGTATTTTCTCCGCAGTGCTGATCGCCATCCGGAAGGCTCGCATGATAGTATTTTTGTTCATGGTTTCTTCTCTATCTCTCCCAGTAGAATGTAAGCCTCACAAGGGCCAAAACCGCCGCCCCTCCTGGGGACACTCACCCCAGCTTGCTGGACACACATCTGTGGAGCCCCAAAAGCCTCGCTCCGCTTCGCCCTCCCAGAAGCTGTAGGGGCTTCCGTCCTGCAACCCGTCACTTGCTGGGCATGTCACACACGACAGGTGTTGCAATTGGCCAGACGTGCCTGTCTCCTGCGCACCCGGCAGTGGGAACCCTGAGGGCCAGGCCTTCATCTGATTCACCTAAATTACCATCGTTCCTCCTGTTTATTACCTGCTCCTTCAGCGCCAGGTGCCGCATTAAGCATTTTGTCTGCCTGTCTCCTGCCTTCCCTCATTCACTCAAGCAGTGTTTATTGAGGAACTGCTTTGTTTCGGGTACTGGCACTCCAGGGGTAAACAGAACTGGCAGAAACCCCCGTGCCCCAGGAGCCCAGTTTCCGATGGAGGAGATAAAGAATAAATCATGAAAGATGTATCTCCATAGCGGGTCCCAAAGCAAACGTGATCTGAAGGCAAATAAAGCAGGGAAAGGTGATGGGAGGTAGGGGGTGGGATGCCGTGTGGGTTTGTTTTTTTTTTAAGTTTTTAATTTAATTATTTTGAGAGAGAGAGAGAGAGAGAGAGAGAGAGAGAGAACAAGCAGAAAAGGGGCGGAGAGAAGGAGAGACAACATCCCACGCAGGCTCCGCACCATCAGCGCTGGGCCGGATGCGGGTCTCGAACTCACAAACCGCGAGATCATGACCTGAGCCGAAGTGGGACGCTCAACCGATTGAGCCACCCAGGAGCCCCGCTAGCTAATTAAATGCGGGACATGACAGAGGCGCCTGGGTGGCTCAGTCTGTTAAACATCTGACTCTTGGTCTCGGCTCAGGTCATGAGCTCACGGTTCGTGAGTTCGAGCCCCGCATCGGGCTCGGTGCTGATGGTGCAGAGCCTGCTTGAGACTCTCTCCTTCTCTCTGCCCTTCCCCCGCTTGTGCTCTCTTTCTCTCTTTCTTAAAATAAATAAATAAGCTTAAACAAAAAGTGAAAACCATGGAAAAAAGAAGAACACAACACAACACCAAGGCTTTCAGACTCATTTAATCCCAAGGCAACCCCATAATGTGTGGTCCTCCTTTTGTGACAGATGAGAAAACAGAGGTTCAGAGTGGGCTGGTGACCTCACACCCCACAGGAAGGGGCAGAGCTGAGATTCAAACCCAGTGCCGGGCCTTTGCTCTCTGTGGACCCCACCGCCCAGGCACGTTCACAGCCTCCCCCAGGCCTGGGATGGAACAGGCCAGGCCCACACGGGCACCAGCTCAGGGCAACGACTGCCCAGCGGGTGACTTCACGGGCTGGGTGCACCCCTCTGTGGCATTCCCTCATTGTTTGTCACCCACGTTGGGTAACTGTGTTTCTCTGCTCACCCATGAACTCCTACGGGGCCTGGCGGGGGCGGATTCATTGCTGTCCCCGGCGTGTCCCTGGCATCGCCCCGCCGGAGCCTGGCATATGGCGGCCATCAGTAAGGCAATAAATATTTATTAAGCACCTACCTTGTGCTGGGCTATGCCGGGGAGAGCCCTGGGCACCGCCCTCCCGGGATGGACAGTCCAGTGGGGGAGACAGACCCACCCTCCCAGAAAGTGTCAGCCCGGGGATGGGCTGGTTTGAGAAAGCTGAGCCCGTGCAGCTCATAGAATGATTAAGACGAGGTGAGCCTGCAGAGCTGGGGACCCACGGGCTGCCTCAGGGAAGCCCTGAGCCCTGGGGCTGGAGCCCAGCTCGGCCTTGGATTCCCGGAGTCGGAGGTCTGTCACCAGCTCAGAGCCCTCCTGTGGCTCCACTGCACATAGGATAGAGGACAAAGTCCTCTGATCTTTCCCTGTCACCCCTCTCTGCCCCTCTCTCCCCCTCACTCACTCTGCCCCAGCCGCCCTGGCCTCCACTTCCACTTCGACACCCCGGCAGGGCCAGCCACGTTTCTGTCTCAGGGCCTTTGCACTGGCCGTTCCTCTGCCCAGAACACTCTGCTCCTGTGGCTACTCCCTCTGACTCCTTCAGATCAAATGTCACCCTCTCAGTGAGGTCTCCCTGATTGTCCTGGTGAAAATTACAAGTGTCCCCCCTCATGGCCCTTCCCTGCTTTGGGGGAGCACTTATCAATAGCTATCCTGCTTCCGATTTTTCTTATTGTGTTTGCTCTCTGACCCCCTGGTTAGGGCATGAGTTCCGTGAAGGCAGAGATCTCGGACTTGTTCACCGGGGTCCCCCAGGGCCGAGAACAGGGCCTGGTACACGGTAGACGCCCAGTAAATAATGGTCGAGGAGAAAGACAGAGGGGGCTGAGAAGAGGAAGGGGAAAGGGGAAGAAAACAGGCAGGTCCGTGTAAGCACCACTAGCTTGGAGGCAAGAGTGTTAACACTTCTCCCCCTCCAGGATAAATCAGTGCTGGGCTGGGAAACTGAGGCACAAAGCAACACCGGTTGGCACGCCTTGGGCCGGAAGGCCCGCCCAGGAGAGAGTCACCAGCGCCACCTGCCGGAGAGTGGTGTCATGACGGCCGTGCCCACCCTGCTGACTCGGGGCGGTGATGCGCGGGAGGGAGAGGAGACGGGCCAGGGGGCACCCCCAGCGGAAGTGCAGAGTCGCAGCGATGAGCCTCTTTATTCCGGAGGCCCCGTGGGCGCCCCGCCCCGTCAGTGCTATGCAGGAGAGCAGGGCTGCCCAGCGCCCGCCTCACTCGGTTCCTGTACACCTGCCCTCTCGTTACAGCCAGAGGGCACCCCCACCTCTCCAGGAGGGGAGAGCGGCCCCAGCTCCCCGAGGGCTCTGTCCACCCCACATGGGGCCTCATAAGGGCTGGGAGACAAGGCCCGCCCTGACTCTCCACCCGGGCCTGGGCAGCGTCCGGTCACACTAGCCAAGGCAGCAAGGCCCAGGGCTCCTGACCAGGGCTGCCCCTGGGCCTAGAGGTACATCATCCGGCCAAGCAGGGGTCTCACCACCCAGACGTCGTCCACAATCTTCCCGTCCTGCAAGGGACAAAAACAAAGGAGGTAATGACAGCTGGACGTTCAGACTCCAGGACCAGAGACTTGGATTCAAATTCCAGCTCTACCTTTAATGGGCTGTGTGAGACCGGACAAACTGCTAGACCTCTCTGAACCTCAGTTTTCCTCATCTGAAAAGTGGGCATGATAGTAATAGCACGTACATCATAGATCTTGTAGGAATGAAATGAGATTATTTGTAGAGGGCTTTTTAAATTTATGTTTTATTTACGTTTTATTTTTATTTTTATTATTTTTTACTTACTTTTATTATTTTTTATTTTTATTTATTTCTTACTTATTTTTATTATTTATTATTATTTATTTTTATTTACTTTTATTATTTTTTATTTTTATTTTATTTTTACTTAATTTTATTATTTTTTATTTTTATTTCTTACTTATTTTTATTATTATTTTTTATTTATTATTTTTATTTATTTTTTACTTACTTTTATCATTTTTTATTTTTATTTATTTTATTTTTTACTTTTATTTATTTTTATTATTTTTTACTTTTATTTATTTTTATTTTTTACTTATTTTTATTATTTTTTATTTTTATTTATTTTTTTGGCGCCAATTTTTATTTTTTATCTTTTTAAAAGTTTATGTATTTTGAGGGAGAGTGCGTGTGTGCACATGTAGGGGAGGGGCGGGGAGGGGGGAGAGAGAGAATCCTAAGCAGGATCCACTCTGCCGGTGCAGAGCCGGACCTGAGACTCAGACCCATGAACTGTGAGATCATGACCCGAGCTGAAACCCAGAGGCCCACGCCCAACCTACTGAGCCACCCAGGCACCCCGAAGGATGTTTCTGAAGGGGCCCCAGAGCATGGCAAGGATTGTATAAGTGTCGGATATTATTATAAGCACAAACCCCAGAGTCAGACAAACCTCACTTACATCCCAGTGCAATGGCTCTCTCTCCATGACTGTAAGCACATTATCCAACTCTGAGCCTTAACTTCCATATTCTACACACTGGGAGAACCGAATGGGATAACACATAAGCCTACCCCCGGAGCACATGGGGCTCGATAAATGGAAGTTATTTATAATAAAAAGAACATAGTTCAGGAGGGGGGAGGGGGAGAAGAAGAAGAAGAAGAAGAAGAAGAAGAAGAAGAAGAAAAAAAGAATATGGTCTTCAGGGTCATATCCCAGCTCTGTCACCCTCCAGCTGTGTGACCCTTGGAAAATTATTTCCTGTCTCTAAGCCTCAGTTATCTCATCTGTAAAATGGAAAGAAAACCCACCCCCTGTGATGGCTCTCGTGATTCAAATACTACGAGATGGAAAGCATCTAGCACAGCATCGGATATACAACAGGTGCTCAATAAATCATCATCATAATTATTATTTTAAAATTACAGTGGCAAAAATAATGGTGAACCGTGATTATGTGGGTGCATCTAACCTTAAGCCGTCTCAGCCACCCACATGTCATATTGGTTTCCCACCTCTTTCAGTCCCTGCTTCATGTTGATAAACACCTATGGAATTTACCACGTTTGGGAAACCGTTCTCAGCACTTCTCTATCATAAGTCATTCAACTATTATCATCCCCTTTAACAGATGGGAAAATTGTGGCTCAAATAGTTGAAATAAGTTGTTCGAGGTCATCCAGCTGGTAAGTAGCAGAGGCAGGATTTGAACCCAGGATTTCCAGCTCTGGAGTCCGTGTGTTTTTGTTTTTTGTTTTGTTTTTGTTTTGGTTTTTTTAATTTTTTAATGTTCATTTTTTTTGAGAGAGAGAGAGAAACAGAGGGTGAGCAAGGCAGGAGCAGAGAGAGGGGAGACACAGAACTCGAAGCAGGCTCTGAGCTGTCAGCACAGAGACCGACGTGGGCTCGAACTCACAAAGCGGGAGATCATGACCTGAGAGTAAATGGGCCGCTTAACCGACTGAGCCACCCAGGCACCCCTGAAGTCCCTGTTTTTAACCACTTGACTCCAGAACACGCCAGGCCCGGTTACTCAGGGAGGTGATTGGACCACTGTTCACTGACCTGGTCGTCGGACACCTGCTGGATGTGGATGTGGCTTCCATTAAGGATGTGCAGCCGCGTGTACCCGTACTCTTTCACGCGCAAGGCGCTCCAGGGCCGCGGGAAGAGGGAGAAGGGGGTCAGCCGCTCCTCACAGCCCTGCCAGATAGAATCATTCAGACCCAGGGCTGGGGAGGGTGGAGGACCCACAAGGAGCAGAAACAACCTCCAGGGCCAGGACCCTCCTGCCCCCAAGGAGGGCAAAATCCGTTAAGACTTGACCTCACTGATGCTCAGCATTGAGGGTTTTGACCCAGCCAGGCTTCCTGTGCCCTGGGTCTCTGACTTCTAGAAAAGTGCATGGCTGGAAAAGACTGCCCACTGCAGCATTTTCTGTAAAAGCCCTGAGCTGGAAGTCACCCAAATGCCCATCAGTGGGGGTCCGTTAAGTAAATTATAGCACAGCCAAAACAAAGCAGGGCTCTACAGAAAGGTGGCCAAGATGGATAATAAAAGGGAAAACGCAAAATAGATAAAAACCGGTGGGTCTCAACACTGGCTGCACAGCAGACTCCCCAAGAAAGCTTTTTAAATCACCAGTGCCTGGGGGAGAGGGTGTGCTCATCCTCTACAAACAACAAACACCAGGCGACATGAGCAGAGACCATGAGGGACTGCCATCATTGTAATAACTAATGGAAGCAGCCATCACTATAATAACTAATGGAAGCAGCCATCACTATAATAACTAATGGAAGCAGCCATCACTATAATAACGGATGGAAGCAGCCATCACTATAATAAC